>NW_027065686.1:0-21044 GCF_032884065.1 Artemia franciscana | reverse complement strand
TTCCTATTTCAAAAGTTTTAGTTTTCGAGGGTAAAAGCTACGTATGTTGAAAAAATGAAAATATTAGACTATTTTATGATTGCACATGGTAAAGAAAGTGCTTAACGGCTCTTTTCCTATTTCAAAAGTTTTCGTTTTCGAGGGTAATAGCAACGTATGTTGGAAAAATGAAGATATTAGACTATTTTATGATTGCACATGGTAAAGAATGTGATTAAAGGGCTCTTTTCCTATGTCAAAAGTTTTAGTTTTCGAGGGTAATAGCTACGTATGTTGGAAAAATGAAGATATTAGACTATTTTATGTTTGCACATGGTAAAGAAAGTGCTTAAAGGCTCTTTTCCTATTTCAAAAGTTTTAGTTTTAGAGGGTAATAGCTACGTATGTTGAAAAAATGAAGATATTAGACTATTTTATGATTGCAAATGGTAAAGAATGTGATTAAAGGCTCTTTTCCTATTTCAAAAGTTTTCGTTTTCGAGGGTAATAGCTACGTATGTTGGAAAAATGAAGATATTAGACTATTTTATGATTGCACATGGTAAAGAATGTGATTAAAGGCTCTTTTCCTATGTCAAAAGTTTTAGTTTTCGAGGGTAATAGCTACGTATGTTGAAAAAATGAAGATATTAGACTATTTTATAATTGCAAATGGTAACGAATGTGATTAAAGGCTCTTTCCCTATGTCAAAAGTTTTAGTTTTCGAGGGTAATAGCTACGTATGTTGGAAAAATGAAGATATTAGACTATTTTATGATTGCACATGGTAAAGAAAGTGCTTAAAGGCTCTTTTCCTATTTCAAAAGTTTTAGTTTTCGAGGGTAATAGCTACATATGTTGAAAAAATGAAGATATTAGACTATTTTATGATTGCAAATGGTAAAGAATGTGATTAAAGGCTCTTTTCCTATGTCAAAAGTTTTAGTTTTCGAGGGTAATAGCTACGTATGTTGGAAAAATGAAGATATTAGTCTATTTTATGATTGCACATGGTAAAGAAAGTCCTTAAAGGCTCTTTTCCTATTTCAAAAGTTTTAGTTTTCGAGGGTAATAGCTACGTATGTTGAAAAAATGAAGATATTAGACTATTTTATGATTGCAAATGGTAAAGAATGTGATTAAAGGCTCTTTTCCTATTTCAAAAGTTTTCGTTTTTGAGGGTAATAGCTACGTATGTTGGAAAAATGAAGATATTAGACTATTTTATGATTGTACATGGTAAAGAATGTGATTAAAGGCTCTTTTCCTATGTCAAAAGTTTTTGTTTTCGAGGGTAATAGCTACTCATGTTGAAAAAATGAAGATATTAGACTATTTTATGATTGCAAATGGTAAACAATGTGATTAAAGGCTCTTTTCCTATGTCAAAAGTTTTAGTTTTCGAGGTTAATAGCTACGTATTTTAAAAAAAATGAAGATATTAGACTATTTTATGATTGCAAATGGTAAAGAATGTGATTAAAGGCTCTTTTCCTATGTCAAAAGTTTTAGTTTTCGAGGGTAATAGTTACGTATGTTGAAAAAATGAAGATATTAGACTATTTTATGATTGCAAATGGTAAAGAATGTGATTAAAGGCTCTTTTCCTATGTCAAAAGTTTTAGTTTTCGAGGGTAATAGCTACGTATGTTGAAAAAATTAAGATATTAGACTATTTTATGATTGCAAATGGTAAAGAATGTGATTAAGGGCTCTTTTCCTATGTCAAAAGTTTTAGTTTTCGAGGGCAATAGCTACGTATGTTGAAAAAATGAAGATATTAGACTATTTTATGATTGCAAATGGTAAAGAATGTGATTAAAGGCTCTTTTCCTATGTCAAAAGTTTTAGTTTTCAAGGGTAATAGCTACGTATGTTGAAAAAATGAAGATATTAGACTATTTTATGATTGCAAATGGTAAAGAATGTGATTAAAGGCATTTTTCCTATGTCAAAAGTTTTAGTTTTCGAGGGTAATAGCTACGTATGTTGGAAAAATGAAGATATTAGACTATTTTATGATTGCACATGGTAAAGAAAGTGCTTAAAGGCTCTTTTCCTATTTCAAAAGTTTTAGTTTTCGAGGGTAATAGCTACGTATGTTGGAAAAATGAAGATATTAGACTATTTTATGATTGCACATGGTAAAGAAAGTGCTTAAAGGCTCTTTTCCTATTTCAAAAGTTTTAGTTTTCGAGGATAATAGCTACGTATGTTGAAAAAATGAAGATATTAGACTATTTTATGATTGCAAATGGTAAAGAATGTGATTAAAGGCTCTTTTCCTATTTCAAAAGTTTTCGTTTTTGAGGGTAATAGCTACGTATGTTGGAAAAATGAAGATATTAGACTATTTTATGATTGCACATGGTAAAGAATGTGATTAAAGGCTCTTTTCCTATGTCAAAAGTTTTAGTTTTCGAGGGTAATAGCTACGTATGTTGGAAAAATGAAGATATTAGACTATTTTATGATTGCACATGGTAAAGAAAGTGCTTAACGGCTCTTTTCCTATTTCAAAAGTTTTAGTTTTCGAGGGTAATAGCTACGTATGTTGAAAAAATGAAGATATTAGACTATTTTATGATTGCAAATGGTAAAGAATGTGATTAAAGGCTCTTTTCCTATGTCAAAAGTTTTAGTTTTCGAGGGTAATAGCTACGTATGTTGGAAAAATGAAGATATTAGACTATTTTATGATTGCACATGGTAAAGAAAGTGCTTAAAGGTTCTTTTCCTATTTCAAAAGTTTTAGTTTTCGAGGGTAATAGCTACGTATGTTGGAAAAATGAAGATATTAGACTATTTTATGATTGCACATGGTAAAGAAAGTGCTTAAAGGCTCTTTTCCTATTTCAAAAGTTTTAGTTTTCGAGGATAATAGCTACGTATGTTGAAAAAATGAAGATATTAGACTATTTTATGATTGCACATGGTAAAGAATGTGATTAAAGGCTCTTTTCCTATGTCAAAAGTTTTAGTTTTCGAGGGTAATAGCTACGTATGTTGGAAAAATGAAGATATTAGACTATTTTATGATTGCACATGGTAAAGAAAGTGCTTAACGGCTCTTTTCCTATTTCAAAAGTTTTAGTTTTCGAGGGTAAAAGCTACGTATGTTGAAAAAATGAAGATATTAGACTATTTTATGATTGCACATGGTAAAGAAAGTGCTTAACGGCTCTTTTCCTATTTCAAAAGTTTTCGTTTTCGAGGGTAATAGCAACGTATGTTGGAAAAATGAAGATATTAGACTATTTTATGATTGCACATGGTAAAGAATGTGATTAAAGGCTCTTTTCCTATGTCAAAAGTTTTAGTTTTCGAGGGTAATAGCTACGTATGTTGGAAAAATGAAGATATTAGACTATTTTATGTTTGCACATGGTAAAGAAAGTGCTTAAAGGCTCTTTTCCTATTTCAAAAGTTTTAGTTTTAGAGGGTAATAGCTACGTATGTTGAAAAAATGAAGATATTAGACTATTTTATGATTGCAAATGGTAAAGAATGTGATTAAAGGCTCTTTTCCTATTTCAAAAGTTTTCGTTTTCGAGGGTAATAACTACGTATGTTGGAAAAATGAAGATATTAGACTATTTTATGATTGCACATGGTAAAGAATGTGATTAAAGGCTCTTTTCCTATGTCAAAAGTTTTAGTTTTCGAGGGTAATAGCTACGTATGTTGAAAAAATGAAGATATTAGACTATTTTATAATTGCAAATGGTAACGAATGTGATTAAAGGCTCTTTCCCTATGTCAAAAGTTTTAGTTTTCGAGGGTAATAGCTACGTATGTTGGAAAAATGAAGATATTAGACTATTTTATGATTGCACATGGTAAAGAAAGTGCTTAAAGGCTCTTTTCCTATTTCAAAAGTTTTAGTTTTCGAGGGTAATAGCTACGTACGTTGAAAAAATGAAGATATTAGACTATTTTATGATTGCAAATGGTAAAGAATGTGATTAAAGGCTCTTTTCCTATGTCAAAAGTTTTAGTTTTCGAGGGTAATAGCTACGTATGTTGGAAAAATGAAGATATTAGTCTATTTATGATTGCACATGGTAAAGAAAGTCCTTAAAGGCTCTTTTCCTATTTCAAAAGTTTTAGTTTTCGAGGGTAATAGCTACGTATGTTGAAAAAATGAAGATATTAGACTATTTTATGATTGCAAATGGTAAAGAATGTGACTAAAGGCTCTTTTCCTAAGTCAAAAGTTTTAGTTTTCGAGGGTAATAGCTACGTATGTTGAAAAAATGAAGATATTAGACTATTTTATAATTGCAAATGGTAAAGAAAGTACTTAAAGGCTCTTTTCCTATTTCAAAAGTTTTAGTTTTCGAGGGTAATAGCTACGTATGTTGAAAAAATGAAGATATTAGACTATTTTATGATTGCAAATGGTAAAGAATGTGATTAAAGGCTCTTTTCCTATGTCAAAAGTTTTAGTTTTCGAGGGTAATAGCTACGTATGTTGGAAAAATGAAGATATTAGACTATTTATGATTGCACATGGTAAAGAAAGTTCTTAAAGGCTCTTTTCCTATTTCAAAAGTTTTAGTTTTCGAGGGTAATAGCTACGTATGTTGAAAAAATGAAGATATTAGACTATTTTATGATTGCACATGGTAAAGAAAGTGCTTAAAGGCTCTTTTCCTATTTCAAAAGTTTTAGCTTTCGAGGGTAATAGCTACGTATGTTGAAAAAATGAAGATATTAGACTATTTTATGATTGCAAATGGTAAAGAATGTGATTAAAGGCTCTTTTCCTATGTCAAAAGTTTTTGTTTTCGAGGGTAATAGCTACTCATGTTGAAAAAATGAAGATATTAGACTATTTTATGATTGCAAATGGTAAAGAATGTGATTAAAGGCTCTTTTCCTATGTCAAAAGTTTTAGTTTTCGAGGGTAATAGCTACGTATTTTAAAAAAATGAAGATATTAGACTATTTTATGATTGCAAATGGTAAAGAATGTGATTAAAGGCTCTTTTCCTATGTCAAAAGTTCTAGTTTTCGAGGGTAATAGCTACGTATGTTGAAAAAATGAAGATATTAGACTATTTTATGATTGCAAATGGTAAAGAATGTGATTAAAGGCTCTTTTCCTATGTCAAAAGTTTTAGTTTTCGAGGGTAATAGCTACGTATGTTGGAAAAATGAAGATATTAGACTATTTTATGATTGCACATGGTAAAGAAAGTGCTTAAAGGCTCTTTTCCTATTTCAAAAATTTTAGTTTTCGAGGGTAATAGCTACGTATGTTGGAAAAATGAAGATATTAGACAATTTTATGATTGCACATGGTAAAGAATGTGATTAAAGGCTCTTTTCCTATGTCAAAAGTTTTAGTTTTCGAGGGTAATAGCTACGTATGTTGGAAAAATGAATATATTAGACTATTTTATGATTGCACATGGCAAAGAAAGTGCTTAAAGGCTCTTTTCCTATTTCAAAAGTTTTAGTTTTCGAGGGTAATAGCTACGTATGTTGAAAAAATGAAGATATTAGACTATTTTATTATTGCAAATGGTAAAGAATGTGATTAAAGGCTCTTTTCATGTTTCAAAAGTTTTCGTTTTCGAGGGTAATAGCTACGTATGTTGGAAAAATGAAGATATTAGACTATTTTATGATTGCACATGGTAAAAAATGTGATTAAAGGCTCTTTTCCTATGTCAAAAGTTTTAGTTTTCGAGGGTAATAGCTACGTATGTTGAAAAAATGAAGATATTAGACTATTTAATGATTGCAAATGGTAAAGAATGTGATTAAAGGCTCTATTCCTATGTCAAAAGTTTTAGTTTTCGAGGGGTAATAGCTACGTATGTTGAAAAAATGAAGATATTAGACTATTTTATGATTGCAAATGGTAAAGAATGTGATTAAAGGCTCTTTCCCTATGTCAAAAGTTTTAGTTTTCGAGGGTAATAGCTACGTATGTTGAAAAAATGAAGATATTAGACTATTTTATGATTGCACATGGTAAAGAATGTGATTAAAGGCTCTTTTCCTATGTCAAAAGTTTTAGTTTTCGAGGGTAATAGCTACGTATGTTGGAAAAATTAAGATATTAGACTATTTTATGATTGCACATGGTAAAGAAAGTGCTTAAAGGCTCTTTTCCTATTTCAAAAGTTTTAGTTTTCGACGGTAATAGCTACGTATGTTGAAAAAATGAAGATTTTAGACTATTTTATGATTGCAAATGGTAAAGAATGTGATTAAAGGCTCTTTTCCTATGTCAAAAGTTTTAGTTTTCGAGGGTAATAGCTACGTATGTTGGAAAAATGAAGATATTAGACTATTTTATGATTGCACATGGTAAAGAAAGTGCTTAAAGGCTCTTTTCCTATTTCAAAAGTTTTAGTTTTCGAGGGTAATAGCTACGTATGTTGGAAAAATGAAGATATTAGACTATTTTATGATTGCAAATGGTAAAGAATGTGATTAAAGGCTCTTTTCCTATGTCAAAAGTTTTAGTTTTCGAGGGTAATAGCTACGTATGTTGGAAAAATGAAGATATTAGACTATTTTATGATTGCACATGGTAAAGAAAGTGCTTAAAGGCTCTTTTCCTATTTCAAAAGTATTAGTTTTCGAGGGTAATAGCTACGTATGTTGAAAAAATGAAGATATTAGACTATTTTATAATTGCAAATGGTAACGAATGTGATTAAAGGCACTTTTCCTATGTCAAAAGTTTTAGTTTTCGAGGGTAATAGCTACGTATGTTGAAAAAATGAAGATATTAGACTATTTAATGATTGCAAATGGTAAAGAATGTGATTAAAAGCTCTTTTCCTATGTCAAAAGTTGTAGTTTTCGAGGGTAATAGCTACGTATGTTGGAAAAATGAAGATATTAGAGTATTTTATGATTGCACATGGTAAAGAATGTGATTAAAGGCTCTTTTCCTATGTCAAAAGTTTTAGTTTTCGAGGGTAATAGCTACGCTTGTTGGAAAAATGAAGATATTAGACTATTTTATGATTAAACATGGTAAAGAAAGTGCTTAAAGGCTCTTTTCCTATGTCAGAAGTTTTAGTTTTCGAGGGTAATAGCTACGTATGTTGAAAAAATGAAATATTAGACTATTTTATGATTGTAAATGGTAAAGAATGTGATTAAAGGCTCTTTTCTTATGTCAAAAGTTTTAGTTTTCGAGGGTAATAGCTACGTATGTTGGAAAAATGAAGATATTAGACTATTTTATGATTGCACATGGTAAAGAATGTGCTTAAAGGCTCTTTTCCTATGGCAAAAGTTTTAGTTTTTGAGGGTAATAGCTACGTATGTTGGATAAATGAAGATATTAGACTATTTTATGATTGCACATGGTAAAGAATGTGATTAAAGGCTCTTTTCCTATGTCAAAAGTTTTAGTTTTTGAGGGTAATAGCTACGTATGTTGAAAAAATGAAGATATTAGACTATTTTATGATTGCAAATGGTAAAGAATGTGATTAAAGGCTCTTTTCCTATGTCAAAAGTTTTAGTTTTCGAGGGTAATAGCTACGTATGTTGAAAAAATGAAGATATTAGACTATTTTATGATTGCAAATGGTAAAGAATGTGATTAAAGGCTCTTTTCCTATGTCAAAAGTTTTAGTTTTCGAGGGTAATAGCTACGTATGTCGAAAAAATGAAGATATTAGACTATTTTATGATTGCACATGGTAAAGAAAGTGCTTAAAGGCTCTTTTCCTATTTCAAAAGTTTTAGTTTTCGAGGGTAATAGCTACGTATGTTGAAAAAATGAAGATATTAGACTATTTTATGATTGTAAATGGTAAAGAATGTGATTAAAGGCTCTTTTCCTATGTCAAAAGTTTTTGTTTTCGAGGGTAATAGCTACTCATGTTGAAAAAATGAAGATATTAGACTATTTTATGATTGCAAATGGTAAAGAATGTGATTAAAGGCTCTTTTCCTATGTCAAAAGTTTTAGTTTTCGAGGGTAATAGCTACGTATTTTAAAAAAAATGAAGATATTAGACTATTTTATGATTGCAAATGGTAAAGAATGTGATTAAAGGCTCTTTTCCTATTTCAAAAGTTTTAGTTTTCGAGGGTAATAGCTACGTATGTTGAAAAAATGAAGATATTAGACTATTTTATGATTGCAAATGGTAAAGAATGTGATTAAAGGCTCTTTTCCTATGTGAAAAGTTTTAGTTTTCGAGGGTAATAGCTACGTATGTTGGAAAAATGAAGATAATAGACTATTTTATGATTGCACATGGTAAAGAAAGTGCTTAAAGGCTCTTTTCCTATTTCAAAAATTTTAGTTTTCGAGGGTAATAGCTACGTATGTTGGAAAAATGAAGATATTAGACTATTTTATGATTGCACATGGTAAAGAATGTGATTAAAGGCTCTTTTCCTATGTCAAAAGTTTTAGTTTTCGAGGGTAATAGCTACGTATGTTGGAAAAATGAAGATATTAGACTATTTTATGATTGCACATGGCAAAGAAAGTGCTTATTGGCTCTTTTCCTATTTCAAAAGTTTTAGTTTTCGAGGATAATAGCTACGTATGTTGAAAAAATGAAGATATTAGATTATTTTATTATTGCAAATGGTAAAGAATGTGATTAAAGGCTCTTTTCATATTTCAAAAGTTTTCGTTTTCGAGGGTAATAGCTACGTATGTTGGAAAAGTGAAGATATTAGACTATTTTATGATTGCACATGGTAAAGAATGTGATTAAAGGCTCTTTTCCTATGTCAAAAGTTTTAGTTTTCGAGGGTAATAGCTACGTATGTTGAAAAAATGAAGATATTAGACTATTTAATGATTGCAAATGGTAAAGAATGTGATTAAAGGCTCTATTCCTATGTCAAAAGTTTTAGTTTTCGAGGGTAATAGCTACGTATGTTGAAAAAATGAAGATATTAGACTATTTTATGATTGCAAATGGTAAAGAATTTGATTAAAGGCTCTTTCCTATGTCAAAAGTTTTAGTTTTCGAGGGTAATAGCTACGTATGTTGAAAAAATGAAGATATTAGACTATTTTATGATTGCAAATGGTAAAGAATGTGATTAAAGGCTCTTTTCCTATTTCAAAAGTTTTAGTTTTCGAGGGTAATAGCTAAGTATGTTGGAAAAATGAAGATATTAGACTATTTTATGATTGCACATGGTAAAGAATGTGCTTAAAGGCTCTTTTCCTACGGCAAAAGTTTTAGTTTTCGAGGGTAATAGCTACGTATGTTGGAAAAATGAAGATATTAGACTATTTTATGATTGCACATGGTAAAGAATGTGATTAAAGGCTCTTTTCCTATGTCAAAAATTTTAGTTTTCGAGGGTAATAGCTACGTATGTTGGAAAAATGAAGACATTAGACTATTTTATGATTGCAAATGGTAAAGAATGTGATTAAAGGCTCTTTTCCTATGTCAAAAGTTTTAGTTTCGAGGGTAATAGCTACGTATGTTGGAAAAATGAAGATATTAGACTATTTTATGATTGCAAATGGTAAAGAATGTGATTAAAGGCTCTTTTCCTATGTCAAAAGTTTTAGTTTTCGAGGGTAATAGCTACGTATGTTGAAAAAATGAAGATATTAGACTATTTTATGATTGCAAATGGTAAAGAATGTGATTAAAGGCTCTTTTCCTATGTCAAAAGTTTTAGTTTTCGAGGGTAATAGCTACGTATGTTGGAAAAATGAAGATATTAGACTATTTTATGATTGCAAATGGTAAAGAATGTGATTAAAGGCTCTTTTCCTATTTCAAAAGTTTCCGTTTTCGAGAGTAATAGCTACGTAGCCTATGTTGGAAAAATGAAGATATTAGACTATTTTATGATTGCACATGGTAAAGAAAGTGCTTAAAGGCTCTTTTCCTATGTCAAAAGTTTTAGTTTTCGAGGGTAATAGCTACGTATGTTGAAAAAATGAAGATATTAGACTATTTTATGATTGCAAATGGTAAAGAATGTGATTAAAGGCTCTTTTCTTATGTCAAAAGTTTTAGTTTTCGAGGGTAATAGCTACGTATATAGGAAAAATGAAGATATTAGACTATTTTATGATTGCACATGGTAAAGAATGTGCTTAAAGGCTCTTTTCCTATGGCAAAAGTTTTAGTTTTCGAGGGTAATAGCTACGTATGTTGAAAAAATGAAAATATTAGACTATTTTATGATTGCAAATGGTAAAGAATGTGATTAAAGGCTCTTTTCCTATGTCAAAAGTTTTAGTTTTCGAGGGTAATAGCTACGTATGTTGAAAAAAATGAAGTTATTAGACTATTTTATAATTGCAAATGGTAAAGAAAGTGCTTAAAGGCTCTTTTCCTATTTCAAAAGTTTTAGTTTTCGAGGGTAATAGCTACGTATGTTGAAAAAATGAAGATATTAGACTATTTTATGATTGCAAATGGTAAAGAATGTGATTAAAGGCTCTTTTCCTATGTCAAAAGTTTTTGTTTTCGAGGGTAATAGCTACTTATGTTGAAAAAATGAAGATATTAGACTATTTTATGATTGCAAATGGTAAAAAATGTGATTAAAGGCTCTTTTCCTATGTCAAAAGTTTTAGTTTTCGAGGGTAATAGCTACGTATGTTGGAAAAATGAAGATATTAGACTATTTTATGACTGCACATCGTAAAGAAAGTGCTTAAAGGCTCTTTTCCTATTTCAAAAATTTTAGTTTTCGAGGGTAATAGCTTAGTATGTTGAAAAAATGAAGATATTAGACTATTTTATGATTGCAAATGGTAAAGAATGTGATTAAAGGCTCTTTTCCTATGTCAAAAGTTTTCGTTTTCGAGGGTAATAGCTACGTATGTTGGAAAAACGAAGATATTAGACTATTTTATGATTGCACATGGTAAAGAATGTGATTAAAGGCTCTTTTCCTATGTCAAAAGTTTTAGTTTTCGAGGGTAATAGCTACGTATGTTGGAAAAATTAAGATATTAGACTATTTTATGATTGCACCTGGCAAAGAAAGTGCTTAAAGGCTCTTTTCCTATTTCAGAAGTTTTAGTTTTCGAGGGTAATAGCTACGTATGTTGAAAAAATGAAGATATTAGAGTATTTTATTATTGCAAATGGTAAAGAATGTGATTAAAGGCTCTTTTCATATTTCAAAAGTTTTCGTTTTCGAGGGTAATAGCTACGTATGTTGGAAAAATGAAGATATTAGACTATTTTATGATTGCACACGGTAAAGAAAGTGCTTAAAGGCTCTTTTCCTATTTCAAAAGTTTTAGTTTTCGAGGGTAATAGCTACGTATGTTGGAAAAATGAAGATATTAGACTATTTTATGATTGCAAATGGTAAAGAATGTGATTAAAGGCTCTTTTCCTATGTCAAAAGTTTTAGTTTTCGAGGGTAATAGCTACGTATGTTGGAAAAATGAAGATATTAGACTATTTTATGATTGCACATGGTAAAGAAAGTGCTTAAAGGCTCTTTTCCTATTTCAAAAGTTTTAGTTTTCGAGGGTAATAGCTACGTATGTTGAAAAAATGAAGATATTAGACTATTTTATAATTGCAAATGGTAACGAATGTGATTAAAGGCTCTTTTCCTATGTCAAAAGTTTTAGTTTTCGAGGGTAATAGCTACGTATGTTGAAAAAATGAAGATAATAGACTATTTTATGATTCCACATGGTAAAGAATGTGATTAAAGGCTCTTTTCCTATGTCAAAAGTTTTAGTTTTCGAGGGTAATAGCTACGTATGTTTGAAAAATGAAGATATTAGACTATTTTATGATTACACATGGTAAAGAAAGTGCTTAAAGGCTCTTTTCCTATGACAAAAGTTTTAGTTTTCGAGGGTAATAGCTACGTATGTTGAAAAAATGAAGATATTAGACTATTTTATGATTGCAAATGGTAAAGAATGTGATTAAAGGCTCTTTTCTTATGTCAAAAGTTTTAGTTTTCGAGGGTAATAGCTACGTATGTTGGAAAAATGAAGATATTAGACTATTTTATGATTGCACATGGTAAAGAATGTGCTTAAAGGCTCTTTTCCTATGGCAAAAGTTTTAGTTTTCGAGGGTAATAGCTACGTATGTTGGAAAAATGAAGATATTAGACTATTTTATGATTGCACATGGTAAAGAATGTGACTAAAGGCTCTTCTCCTATGTCAAAACCTTTAGTTTTCGAGGGTAATAGCTACGTATGTTGAAAAAATGAAGATATTAGACTATTTTATGATTGCAAATGGTAAAGAATGTGATTAAAGGCTCTTTTCCTATGTCAAAAGTTTTAGTTTTAGAGGGTAATAGCTACGTATGTGGAAAAAAATGAAGATATTAGACTATTTTATGATTGCAAATGGTAAAGAATGTGATTAAAGGCTCTTTTCCTATGTCAAAAGTTTTAGTTTTCGAGGGTAATAGCTACGTATGTTGGAAAAATGAAGATATTAGACTATTTTATGATTGCACATGGTAAAGAAAGTGCTTAAAGGCTCTTTTCCTATTTCAAAGTTTTAGTTTTCGAGGGTAATAGCTACGTATGTTGAAAAAATGAAGATATTAGACTATTTTATGATTGCAAATGGTAAAGAATGTGATTAAAGGCTCTTTTCCTATGTCAAAAGTTTTACTTTTCGAGGGTAATAGCTACGTATGTTGAAAAAATGAAGATATTAGACTATTTTATGATTGCACATGGTAAAGAAAGTGCTTAAAGGCTCTTTTCCTATTTCAAAAGTTTTAGTTTTCGAGGGTAATAGCTACGTATGTTGAAAAAATGAGATATTAGACTATTTTATAATTGCAAATGGTAACGAATGTGATTAAAGGCTCTTTTCCTATGTCAAAAGTTTTAGTTTTCGAGGGTAATAGCTACGTATGTTGAAAAAATGAAGATATTAGACTATTTTATGATTGCAAATGGTAAAGAATGTGATTAAAAGCTCTTTTCCTATGTCAAAAGTTTTAGTTTTCGAGGGTAATAGCTACTTATGTTTGAAAAATGAAGATATTAGACTATTTTATGATTGCATATGGTAAAGAATGTGATTAAAGGCTCTTTTCCTATGTCAAAAGTTTTAGTTTTCGAGGATAATAGCTACGTATGTTGGAAAAATGAAGATATTAGACTATTTTATGATTACACATGGTAAAGAAAGTGCTTAAGGCTCTTTTCCTATGTCAGAAGTTTTAGTTTTCGAGGGTAATAGCTACGTATGTTGAAAAAATGAAGATATTAGACTATTTTATGATTGCAAATGGTAAAGAATGTGATTAAAGGCTCTTTTCTTATGTCAAAAGTTTTAGTTTTCGAGGATAATAGCTACGTATGTTGGAAAAAATGAAGATATTAGACTATTTTATGATTACACATGGTAAAGAAAGTGCTTAAAGGCTCTTTTCCTATGTCAGAAGTTTTAGTTTTCGAGGGTAATAGCTACGTATGTTGAAAAAATGAAGATATTAGACTATTTTATGATTGCAAATGGTAAAGAATGTGATTAAAGGCTCTTTTCTTATGTCAAAAGTTTTAGTTTTCGAGGGTAATAGCTACGTATGTTGGAAAAATGAAGATATTAGACTATTTTATGATTGCACATGGTAAAGAAAGTGCTTAAAGGCTCTTTTCCTATTTCAAAAGTTTTAGTTTTCGAGGGTAATAGCTACGTATGTTGAAAAAATGAAGATGTCAAAAGAAAAAATGAAGATATTAGACTATTTTATTATTGCAAATGGTAAAGAATGTGATTAAAGGCTCTTTTCATATTTCAAAAGTTTTCGTTTTCGAGGGTAATAGCTACGTATGTTGGAAAAATGAAGATATTAGACTATTTTATGATTGCACATGGTAAAGGAAGTGCTTAAAGGCTCTTTTCCTATTTCAAAAGTTTTAGTTTTCGAGGGTAATAGCTACGTATGTTGGAAAAATGAAGATATTAGACTATTTTATGATTGCAAATGGTAAAGAATGTGATTAAAGGCTCTTTTCCTATGTCAAAAGTTTTAGTTTCGAGGGTAATAGCTACGTATGTTGGAAAAATGAAGATATTAGACTATTTTATGATTGCACATGGTAAAGAAAGTGCTTAAAGGCTCTTTTCCTATTTCAAAAGTTTTAGTTTTCGAGGGTAATAGCTACGTATGTTGAAAAAATGAAGATATTAGACTATTTTATGATTGCACATGGTAAAGAAAGTGCTTAAAGGCTCTTTTCCTATTTCAAAAGTTTTAGTTTTCGACGGTAATAGCTACGTATGTTGAAAAAATGAAGATATTAGACTATTTTATGATTGCAAATGGTAAAGAATGTGATTAAAGGCTCTTTTCCTATGTCAAAAGTTTTAGTTTTCGAGGGTATTAGCTACGTATGTTGGAAAAATGAAGATATTAGACTATTTTATGATTCCACATGGTAAAGAATGTGATTAAAGGCTCTTTTCCTATGTCAAAAGTTTTAGTTTTCGAGGGTAATAGCTACGTATGTTGGAAAAATGAAGATATTAGACTATTTTATTATTGCACATGGTAAAGAATGTGATTAAAGGCTCTTTTCCTATGTCAAAAGTTTTAGTTTCGAGGGTAATAGCTACGTATGTTGAAAAAATGAAGATATTAGACTATTTTATGATTGCAAATGGTAAAGAATGTGATTAAAGGCTCTATTCCTATGTCAAAAGTTTTAGTTTTCGAGGGTAATAGCTACGTATGTTGAAAAAAATGAAGATATTAGACTATTTTATGATTGCAAATGGTAAAGAATGTGATTAAAGGCTCTTTTCCTATGTCAAAAGTTTTAGTTTTCGAGGGTAATAGCTACGTATGTTGAAAAAATGAAGATATTAGACTATTTATGATTGCACATGGTAAAGAATGTGATTAAAGGCTCTTTTCCTATGTCAAAAGTTTTAGTTTTCGAGGGTAATAGCTACGTATGTTGGAAAAATTAAGATATTAGACTATTTTAGGATTGCACATGGTAAAGAAAGTGCTTAAAGGCTCTTTTCCTATTTCAAAAGTTTTAGTTTTCGACGGTACTAGCTACGTATGTTGAAAAAATGAAGATTTTAGACTATTTTATGATTGCAAAATGGTAAAGAATGTGATTAAAGGCTCTTTTCCTATGTCAAAAGTTTTAGTTTTCGAGGGTAATAGCTACGTATGTTGGAAAAAATGAAGATATTAGACTATTTTATGATTGCACATGGTGAAGAAAGTGCTTAAAGGCTCTTTCCTATTTCAAAAGTTTTAGTTTTTCGAGGGTAATAGCTACGTATGTTGGAAAAATGAAGATATTAGACTATTTTATGATTGCAAATGGTAAAGAATGTGATTAAAGGCTCTTTTCCTATGTCAAAAGTTTTAGTTTTCGAGGGTAATAGCTACGTATGTTGGAAAAATGAAGATATTAGACTATTTTATGATTGCACATGGTAAAGAAAGTGCTTAAAGGCTCTTTTCCTATTTCAAAAGTTTTAGTTTTCGAGGGTAATAGCTACGTATGTTGAAAAAATGAAGATATTAGACTATTTTATAATTGCAAATGGTAACGAATGTGATTAAAGGCTCTTTTCCTATGTCAAAAGTTTTAGTTTTCGAGGGTAATAGCTACGTATGTTGAAAAAATGAAGATATTAGACTATTTTATGATTGCAAATGGTAAAGAATGTGATTAAAAGCTCTTTTCCTATGTCAAAAGTTTTAGTTTTCGAGGGTAATAGCTACGTATGTTTGAAAAATGAAGATATTAGACTATTTTATGATTGCACATGTAAAGAATGTGATTAAAGGCTCTTTTCCTATGTCAAAAGTTTTAGTTTTCGAGGATAATAGCTACGTATGTTGGAAAAATGAAGATATTAGACTATTTTATGATTACACATGGTAAAGAAAGTGCTTAAAGGCTCTTTTCCTATGTCAGAAGTTTTAGTTTTCGAGGGTAATAGCTACGTATGTTGAAAAAATGAAGATATTAGACTATTTTATGATTGCAAATGGTAAAGAATGTGATTAAAGGCTCTTTTCTTATGTCAAAAGTTTTAGTTTTCGAGGGTAATAGCTACGTATGTGGAAAAATGAAGATATTAGACTATTTTATGATTGCACATGGTAAAGAATGTGCTTAAAGGCTCTTTTCCTATGGCAAAAGTTTAGTTTTCGAGGGTAATAGCTACGTATGTTGGAAAAATGAAGATATTAGACTATTTTATGATTGCACATGGTAAAGAATGTGATTAAAGGCTCTTTTCCTATGTCAAAAGTTTTAGTTTTCGAGGGTAATAGCTACGTATGTTGAAAAAATGAAGATATTAGACTATTTTATGATTGCAAATGGTAAAGAATGTGATTAAAGGCTCTTTTCCTATGTCAAAAGTTTTAGTTTTCGAGGGTAATAGCTACGTATGTTGAAAAAATGAAAATATTAGTCTATTTTATGATTGCAAATGGTAAAGAATGTGATTAAAGGCTCTTTTCCTATGTCAAAAGTTTTAGTTTTCGAGGGTAATAGCTACGTATGTTGGAAAAATGAAGATATTAGACTATTTTATGATTGCACATGGTAAAGAAAGTGCTTAAAGGCTCTTTTCCTATTTCAAAAGTTTTAGTTTTCGAGGGTAATAGCTACGTATGTTGAAAAAATGAAGATATTAGACTATTTTATGATTGCAAATGGTAAAGAATGTGATTAAAGGCTCTTTTCCTATGTCAAAAGTTTTAGTTTTCGAGGGTAATAGCTACGTATGTTGAAAAAATGAAGATATTAGACTATTTTATGATTGCACATGGTAAAGAATGTGCTTAAAGGCTCTTTTCCTATGGCAAAAGTTTTAGTTTTCGAGGGTAATAGCTACGTATGTTGGAAAAATGAAGATATTAGACTATTTTATGATTGCACATGGTAAAGAATGTGATTAAAGGCTCTTTTCCTATGTCAAAAGTTTTAGTTTTCGAGGGTAATAGCTACGTATGTTGAAAAAATGAAGATATTAGACTATTTTATGATTGCAAATGGTAAAGAATGTGATTAAAGGCTCTTTTCCTATGTCAAAAGTTTTAGTTTTCGAGGGTAATAGCTACGTATGTTGAAAAAATGAAAATATTTGACTATTTTATGATTGCAAATGGTAAAGAATGTGATTAAAGGCTCTTTTCCTATGTCAAAAGTTTTAGTTTTCGAGGGTAAAAGCTACGTATGTTGGAAAAATGAAGATATTAGACTATTTTATGATTGCACATGGTAAAGAAAGTGCTTAAAGGCTCTTTTCCTATTTCAAAAGTTTTAGTTTTCGAGGGTAATAGCTACGTATGTTGAAAAAAATGAAGATATTAGACTATTTTATGATTGCAAATGGTAAAGAATGTGATTAAAGGCTCTTTTCCTATGTCAAAAGTTTTAGTTTTCGAGGGTAATAGCTACGTATGTTAAAAAAATGAAG
This sequence comes from Artemia franciscana, assembly GCF_032884065.1. Classification (NCBI taxonomy): domain Eukaryota; kingdom Metazoa; phylum Arthropoda; class Branchiopoda; order Anostraca; family Artemiidae; genus Artemia; species Artemia franciscana. The sequence continues at coordinate 3,672 of NW_027065686.1, read as the reverse complement.
ATATTAGACTATTTTATGATTGCAAATGGTAAAGAATTTGATTAAAGGCTCTTTCCTATGTCAAAAGTTTTAGTTTTCGAGGGTAATAGCTACGTATGTTGAAAAAATGAAGATATTAGACTATTTTATGATTGCAAATGGTAAAGAATGTGATTAAAGGCTCTTTCCTATTTCAAAAGTTTTAGTTTTCGAGGGTAATAGCTACGTATGTTGGAAAAATGAAGATATTAGACTATTTTATGATTGCACATGGTAAAGAATGTGCTTAAAGGCTCTTTTCCTACGGCAAAAGTTTTAGTTTTCGAGGGTAATAGCTACGTATGTTGGAAAAATGAAGATATTAGACTATTTTATGATTGCACATGGTAAAGAAAGTGCTTAAAGGCTCTTTTCCTATTTCAAAAATTATAGTTTTCGAGGGTAATAGCTACGTATGTTGAAAAAATGAAGATATTAGACTATTTTATGATTGCAAATGGTAAAGAATATGATTAAAGGCTCTTTTCCTATGTCAAAAGTTTTCGTTTTCGAGGGTAATAGCTACGTTTGTTGGAAAAATGAAGATATTAGACTTTTTTATGATTGCACATGGTAAAGAATGTGATTAAAGGCTCTTTTCCTATGTCAAAAGTTTTAGTTTTCGAGGGTAATAGCTACGTATGTTGGAAAAATTAAGCTATTAGACTATTTATGATTGCACATGGCAAAGAAAGTGCTTAAGGCTCTTTTCCTATTTCAAAAGTTTTAGTTTTCGAGGGTAATAGCTACGTATGTTGAAAAAATGAAGATATTAGACTATTTTATGATTGCAAATGGTAAAGAATGTGATTAAAGGCTCTTTTCATATTTCAAAAGTTTTCGTTTTCGAGGGTAATAGCTACGTATGTTGGAAAAATGAAGATATTAGACTATTTTATGATTGCACATGGTAAAGAAAGTGCTTAAAGGCTCTTTTCCTATTTCAAAAGTTTTAGTTTTCGAGGGTAATAGCTACGTATGTTGGAAAAATGAAGATATTAGACTATTTTATGATTGCAAGTTTTCGAGGGTAATAGCTACGTATGTTGGAAAAATGAAGATATTAGACTATATTATGATTGCACATGGTAAAGAAAGTGCTTAAAGGCTCTTTTCCTATTTCAAAAGTTTTAGTTTTCGAGGGTAATAGCTACGTATGTTGAAAAAAATGAAGATATTAGACTATTTTATAATTGCAAATGGTAACGAATGTGATTAAAGGCTCTTTTCCTATGTCAAAAGTTTTAGTTTTCGAGGGTAATAGCTACGTATGTTGAAAAAATGAAGATAATAGACTATTTTATGATTCCACATGGTAAAGAATGTGATTAAAGGCTCTTTTCCTATGTCAAAAGTTTTAGTTTTCGAGGGTAATAGCTACGTATGTTGGAAAAATGAAGATATTAGACTATTTTATGATTACACATGGTAAAGAAAGTGCTTAAAGGCTCTTTTCCTATGTCAAAAGTTTTAGTTTTCGAGGGTAATAGCTACGTATGTTGAAAAAATGAAGATATTAGACTATTTTATGATTGCAAATGGTAAAGAATGTAATTAAAGGCTCTTTTCTTATGTCAAAAGTTTTAGTTTTCGAGCGTAATAGCTACGTATGTTGGAAAAAATGAAGATATTAGACTATTTTATAATTGCAAATGATAACGAATGTGATTAAAGGCTCTTTTCCTATGTCAAAAGTTTTAGTTTTTGAGGGTAATAGCTACGTATGTTGAAAAAATGAGATATTAGACTATTTTATGATTGCAAATGGTAAAGAATGTGATTAAAAGCTCTTTTCCTATGTCAAAAGTTTTAGTTTTCGAGGGTAATAGCTACGTATGTTTGAAAAATGAAGATATTAGACTATTTTATGATTGCACATGGTAAAGAAAGTGCTTAAAGGCTCTTTTCCTATTTCAAAAGTTTTAGTTTTCGACGGTAATAGCTACGTATGTTGAAAAAATGAAGATTTTAGACTATTTTATGATTGCAAATGGTAAAGAATGTGATTAAAGGCTCTTTTCCTATGTCAAAAGTTTTAGTTTTCGAGGGTAATAGCTACGTATGTTGGAAAAATGAAGATATTAGACTATTTTATGATTCCACATGGTAAAGAATGTGATTAAAGGCTCTTTTCCTATGTCAAAAGTTTTAGTTTTCGAGGGTAATAGCTACGTATGTTGGAAAAATGAAGATATTAGACTATTTTGTTATTGCACATGGTAAAAGAATGTGATTAAAGGCTCTTTTCCTATGTCAAAAGTTTTAGTTTTCGAGGGTAATAGCTACGTATGTTGAAAAAATGAAGATATTAGACTATTTTATGATTGCAAATGGTAAAGAATGTGATTAAAGGCTCTATTCCTATGTCAAAAGTTTTAGTTTTCGAGGGTAATAGCTACGTATGTTGAAAAAATGAAGATATTAGACTATTTTATGATTGCAAATGGTAAAGAATGTGATTAAAGGCTCTTTTCCTATGTCAAAAGTTTTAGTTTTCGAGGGTAATAGCTACGTATGTTGAAAAAATGAAGATATTAGACTATTTTATGATTGCACATGGTAAAGAATGTGATTAAAGGCTCTTTTCCTATGTCAAAAGTTTTAGTTTTCGAGGGTAATAGCTACGTATGTTGGAAAAATGAAGATATTAGACTATTTTATGATTGCACATGGTAAAGAAAGTGCTTAAAGGCTCTTTTCCTATTTCAAAGTTTTAGTTTTCGACGGTAATAGCTACGTATGTTGAAAAAATGAAGATTTTAGACTATTTTATGATTGCAAATGGTAAAGAATGTGATTAAAGGCTCTTTTCCTATGTCAAAAGTTTTAGTTTTCGAGGGTAATAGCTACGTATGTTGGAAAAATGAAGATATTAGACTATTTTATGATTGCACATGGTAAAGAAAGTGCTTAAAGGCTCTTTTCCTATTTCAAAAGTTTTAGTTTTCGAGGGTAATAGCTACGTATGTTGGAAAAATGAAGATATTAGACTATTTTATGATTGCAAATGGTAAAGAATGTGATTAAAGGCTCTTTTCCTATGTCAAAAGTTTTAGTTTTCGAGGGTAATAGCTACGTATGTTGGAAAAATGAAGATATTAGACTATTTATGATTGCACATGGTAAAGAAAGTGCTTAAAGGCTCTTTTCCTATTTCAAAAGTTTTAGTTTTCGAGGGTAATAGCTACGTATGTTGAAAAAATGAAGATATTAGACTATTTTATAATTGCAAATGGTAACGAATGTGATTAAAGGCTCTTTTCCTATGTCAAAAGTTTTAGTTTTCGAGGGTAATAGCTACGTATGTTGAAAAAATGAAGATATTAGACTATTTTATGATTGCAAATGGTAAAGAATGTGATTAAAAGCTCTTTTCCTATGTCAAAAGTTTTAGTTTTTGAGGGTAATAGCTACGTATGTTTGAAAAATGAAGATATTAGACTATTTTATGATTGCACATGGTAAAGAATGTGATTAAAGGCTCTTTTCCTATGTCAAAAGTTTTAGTTTTCGAGGATAATAGCTACGTATGTTGGAAAAATGAAGATATTAGACCATTTTATGATTACACATGGTAAAGAAAGTGCTTAAAGGCTCTTTTCCTATGTCAGAAGTTTTAGTTTTCGAGGGTAATAGCTACGTATGTTGAAAAAA
>NW_027065685.1:0-21092 GCF_032884065.1 Artemia franciscana | reverse complement strand
AAAATGAAGATATTAGACTATTTTATGATTGCACATGGTAAAGAATGTGATTAAAGGCTCTTTTCCTATTTCAAAAGTTTTAGTTTTCGAGGGTAATAGCTACGTATGTTGAAAAAATGAAGATATTAGACTATTTTATGATTGCAAATGGTAAAGAATGTGATTAAAGGCTCTTTTCCTATTTCAAAAGTTTTAGTTTTCGAGGGTAATAGCTACGTATGTTGAAAAAATGAAGATATTAGACTATTTTATGATTGCAAATGGTAAAGAATGTGATTAAAGGCTCTTTTCCTATGTCAAAAGTTTTAGTTTTCGAGGGTAATAGCTACGTATGTTGAAAAAATGAAGATATTAGACTGTTTTATGATTGCAAATGGTAAAGAATGTGATTAAAGGCTCTTTTCCTATGTCAAAAGTTTTAGTTTTCGAGGGTAATAGCTACGTATGTTGAAAAAATGAAGATATTAGACTCTTTTATGATTGCACATGGTAAAGAATGTGATTAAAGGCTCTTTTCCTATTTCAAAAGTTTTAGTTTTCGAGGGTAATATTTACGTATGTTGAAAAAATGAAGATATTAGACTATTTTATCATTGCAAATGGTAAAGAATGTGATTAAAGGCTCTTTTCCTATGTCAAAAGTTTTAGTTTTCGAGGGTAATAGCTACGTATGTTGAAAAAATGAAGATGTTAGACTATTTTATGATTGCAAATGGTAAAGAATGTGATTAAAGGCTCTTTTCTTATTTCGAAAGTTTTAGTTTTCGAGGGTAATAGCTACGTATGTTGAACAAATGAAGATATTAGACTATTTTATGATTTCAAATGGTAAAGAATGTGATTAAAGGCTCTTTTCCTATGTCAAAAGTTTTAGTTGTCGAGGGTAATAGCTACGTATTTTGAAAAAATGAGGATATTAGACTATTTTATAATTGCAAATGGTAAAGAATGTGATTAAAGGCTCTTTTCCTATTTCAAAAGTTTTAGTTTTCGAGGGTAATAGCTACGTATGTTGAAAAAATGAAGATATTAGACTATTTTATGATTGCACATGGTAAAGAATGTGATTAAAGGCTCTTTTCCTATTTCAAAAGTTTTAGTTTTCGAGGGTAATAGCTACGTATGTTGAAAAAATGAAGATATTAGACTCTTTTATGATTGCAAATGGTAAAGAATGTGATTAAAGGCTCTTTTCCTATTTCAAAAGTTTTAGTTTTCGAGGGTAATAGCTACGTATGTTGAAAAAATGAAGATATTAGACTATTTTATGATTGCAAATGGTAAAGAATGTGATTAAAGGCTCTTTTCCTATTTCAAAAGTTTTAGTTTTCGAGGGTAATAGCTACGTATGTTGAAAAAATGAAGATATTAGACTATTTTATGATTGCAAATGGTAAAGAATGTGATTAAAGGCTCTTTTCCTATGTCAAAAGTTTTAGTTTTCGAGGGTAATAGCTACGTATGTTGAAAAAATGAAGATATTAGACTATTTTATGATTGCAATGGTAAAGAATGTGATTAAAGGCTCTTTTCCTATTTCTAAAGTATTAGTTTTCGAGGGTAATATCTACGTATGTTGAAAAAATGAAGATATTAGACTCTTTTATGATTGCACATGGTAAAGAATGTGATTAAAGGCTCTTTTCCTATTTCAAAAGTTTTAGTTTTCGAGGGTAATATTTACGTATGTTGAAAAAATGAAGATATTAGACTATTTTATCATTGCAAATGGTAAAGAATGTGATTAAAGGCTCTTTTCCTATGTCAAAAGTTTTAGTTTTCGAGGGTAATAGCTACGTATGTTGAAAAAATGAAGATGTTAGACTATTTTATGATTGCAAATGGTAAAGAATGTGATTAAAGGCTCTTTTCTTATTTCGAAAGTTTTAGTTTTCGAGGGTAATAGCTACGTATGTTGAACAAATGAAGATATTAGACTATTTTATGATTTCAAATGGTAAAGAATGTGATTAAAGGCTCTTTTCCTATGTCAAAAGTTTTAGTTGTCGAGGGTAATAGCTACGTATTTTGAAAAAATGAGGATATTAGACTATTTTATAATTGCAAATGGTAAAGAATGTGATTAAAGGCTCTTTTCCTATTTCAAAAGTTTTAGTTTTCGAGGGTAATAGCTACGTATGTTGAAAAAATGAAGATATTAGACTATTTTATGATTGCACATGGTAAAGAATGTGATAAAAGGCTCTTTTCCTATTTCAAAAGTTTTAGTTTTCGAGGGTAATAGCTACGTATGTTGAAAAAATGAAGATATTAGACTCTTTTATGATTGCACATGGTAAAGAATGTGATTAAAGGCTCTTTTCCTATTTCAAAAGTTTTAGTTTTCGAGGGTAATAGCTACGTATGTTGAAAAAATGAAGATGTTAGACTATTTTATGATTGCAAATGGTAAAGAATGTGATTAAAGGCTCTTTTCCTATTTCAGAAGTTTTAGTTTTCGAGGGTAATAGCTACGTATGTTGAAAAAATGAAGATATTAGACTATTTTATCATTGCAAATGGTAAAGAATGTGATTAAAGGCTCTTTTCCTATGTCAAAAGTTTTAGTTTTCGAGGGTAATAGCTACGTATGTTGAAAAAATGAAGATATTAGACTATTTTATGATTGCAAATGGTAAAGAATGTGATTAAAGGCTCTTTTCCTATGTCAAAAGTTTTAGTTTTCGAGGGTAATAGCTACGTATGTTGAAAAAATGAAGATATTAGACTCTTTTATGATTGCACATGGTAAAGAATGTGATTAAAGGCTCTTTTCCTATTTCAAAAGTTTTAGTTTTCGAGGGTAATATTTACGTATGTTGAAAAAATGAAGATATTAGACTATTTTATCATTGCAAATGGTAAAGAATGTGATTAAAGGCTCTTTTCCTATGTCAAAAGTTTTAGTTTTCGAGGGTAATAGCTACGTATGTTGAAAAAATGAAGATGTTAGACTATTTTATGATTGCAAATGGTAAAGAATGTGATTAAAGGCTCTTTTCTTATTTCGAAAGTTTTAGTTTTCGAGGGTAATAGCTACGTATGTTGAACAAATGAAGATATTAGACTATTTTATGATTTCAAATGGTAAAGAATGTGATTAAAGGCTCTTTTCCTATGTCAAAAGTTTTAGTTGTCGAGGGTAATAGCTACGTATTTTGAAAAAATGAGGATATTAGACTATTTTATAATTGCAAATGGTAAAGAATGTGATTAAAGGCTCTTTTCCTATTTCAAAAGTTTTAGTTTTCGAGGGTAATAGCTACGTATGTTGAAAAAATGAAGATATTAGACTATTTTATGATTGCACATGGTAAAGAATGTGATAAAAGGCTCTTTTCCTATTTCAAAAGTTTTAGTTTTCGAGGGTAATAGCTACGTATGTTGAAAAAATGAAGATATTAGACTCTTTTATGATTGCAAATGGTAAAGAATGTGATTAAAGGCTCTTTTCCTATTTCAAAAGTTTTAGTTTTCGAGGGTAATAGCTACGTATGTTGAAAAAATGAAGATGTTAGACTATTTTATGATTGCAAATGGTAAAGAATGTGATTAAAGGCTCTTTTCCTATTTCAGAAGTTTTAGTTTTCGAGGGTAATAGCTACGTATGTTGAAAAAATGAAGATATTAGACTATTTTATCATTGCAAATGGTAAAGAATGTGATTAAAGGCTCTTTTCCTATGTCAAAAGTTTTAGTTTTCGAGGGTAATAGCTACGTATGTTGAAAAAATGAAGATATTAGACTATTTTATGATTGCACATGGTAAAGAATGTGATTAAAGGCTCTTTTCCTATGTCAAAAGTTTTAGTTTTCGAGGGTAATAGCTACGTATGTTGAAAAAATGAAGATATTAGACTATTTTATGATTGCACATGGTAAAGAATGTGATTAAAGGCTCTTTTCCTATTTCAAAAGTTTTAGTTTTCGAGGGTAATAGCTACGTATGTTTAAAAAATGAAGATATTAGACTATTTTATGATTGCAAATGGTAAAGAATGTGATTAAAGGCTCTTTTCCAATGTCAAAAGTTTTAGTTTCCGAGGGTAATAGCTACGTATGTTGAAAAAATGAAGATATTAGACTATTTTATGATTGCAAATGGTAAAGAATGTGATTAAAGGCTCTTTTCCTATGTCAAAAGTTTTAGTTTTCGAGGGTAATAGCTACGTATGTTGAAAAAATGAAGATATTAGACTATTTTATGATTGCAAATGGTAAAGAATGTGATTAAAGGCTCTTTTCCTATGTCAAAAGTTTTAGTTTTCGAGGGTAATAGCTACGTATGTTGAAAAAATGAAGATATTAGACTATTTTATGATTGCAAATGGTAAAGAATGTGATTAAAGGCTCTTTTCCTATTTCAAAAGTTTTAGTTTTCGAGGGTAATAGCTACGTATGTTGAAAAAATGAAGATATTAGACTATTTTATGATTGCACATGGTAAAGAATGTGATTAAAGGCTCTTTTCCTATTTCAAAAGTTTTAGTTTTCGAGGGTAATAGCTACGTATGTTGAAAAAATGAAGATATTAGACTATTTTATGATTGCAAATGGTAAAGAATGTGATTAAAGGCTCTTTTCCTATTTCAAAAGTTTTAGTTTTCGAGGGTAATAGCTACGTATGTTGAAAAAATGAAGATATTAGACTATTTTATGATTGCAAATGGTAAAGAATGTGATTAAAGGCTCTTTTCCTATTTCAAAAGTTTTAGTTTTCGAGGGTAATAGCTACGTATGTTGAAAAAATGAAGATATTAGACTATTTTATGATTGCACATGGTAAAGAATGTGATTAAAGGCTCTTTTCCTATGTCAAAAGTTTTAGTTTTCGAGGGTAATAGCTACGTATGTTGAAAAAATGAAGATATTAGACTATTTTATGATTGCACATGGTAAAGAATGTGATTAAAGGCTCTTTTCCTATTCAAAAGTTTTAGTTTTCGAGGGTAATAGCTACGTATGTTGAAAAAATGAAGATATTAGACTATTTTATGATTGCAAATGGTAAAGAATGTGATTAAAGGCTCTTTTCCTATTTCAAAAGTTTTAGTTTTCGAGGGTAATAGCTACGTATGTTGAAAAAATGAAGATATTAGACTATTTTATGATTGCAAATGGTAAAGAATGTGATTAAAGGCTCTTTTCCTATTTCAAAAGTTTTAGTTTTCGAGGGTAATAGCTACGTATGTTGAAAAAATGAAGATATTAGACTATTTTATGATTGCAAATGGTAAAGAATGTGATTAAAGGCTCTTTTCCTATTTCAAAAGTTTTAGTTTTCGAGGGTAATAGCTACGTATGTTGAAAAAATGAAGATATTAGACTATTTTATGATTGCAAATGGTAAAGAATGTGATTAAAGGCTCTTTTCCTATGTCAAAAGTTTTAGTTTTCGAGGGTAATAGCTACGTATGTTGAAAAAATGAAGATATTAGACTATTTTATGATTGCAAATGGTAAAGAATGTGATTAAAGGCTCTTTTCCTATTTCAAAAGTTTTAGTTTTCGAGGGTAATAGCTACGTATGTTGAAAAAATGAAGATATTAGACTATTTTATGATTGCACATGGTAAAGAATGTGATTAAAGGCTCTTTTCCTATTTCAAAAGTTTTAGTTTTCGAGGGTAATAGCTACGTATGTTGAAAAAATGAAGATATTAGACTATTTTATGATTGCACATGGTAAAGAATGTGATTAAAGGCTCTTTTCCTATTTCAAAAGTTTTAGTTTTCGAGGGTAATAGCTACGTATGTTGAAAAAATGAAGATATTAGACTATTTTATGATTGCAAATGGTAAAGAATGTGATTAAAGGCTCTTTTCCTATTTCAAAAGTTTTAGTTTTCGAGGGTAATAGCTACGTATGTTGAAAAAATGAAGATATTAGACTATTTTATGATTGCAAATGGTAAAGAATGTGATTAAAGGCTCTTTTCCTATGTCAAAAGTTTTAGTTTTCGAGGGTAATAGCTACGTATGTTGAAAAAATGAAGATATTAGACTATTTTATGATTGCAATGGTAAAGAATGTGATTAAAGGCTCTTTTCCTATTTCAAAAGTTTTAGTTTTCGAGGGTAATAGCTACGTATGTTGAAAAAATGAAGATATTAGACTATTTTATGATTGCACATGGTAAAGAATGTGATTAAAGGCTCTTTTCCTATGTCAAAAGTTTTAGTTTTCGAGGGTAATAGCTACGTATGTTGAAAAAATGAAGATATTAGACTATTTTATGATTGCAATGGTAAAGAATGTGATTAAAGGCTCTTTTCCTATTTCAAAAGTTTTAGTTTTCGAGGGTAATAGCTACGTATGTTGAAAAAATGAAGATATTAGACTATTTTATGATTGCAAATGGTAAAGAATGTGATTAAAGGCTCTTTTCCTATGTCAAAAGTTTTAGTTTTCGAGGGTAATAGCTACGTATGTTGAAAAAATGAAGATATTAGACTATTTTATGATTGCACATGGTAAAGAATGTGATTAAAGGCTCTTTTCCTATTTCAAAAGTTTTAGTTTTCGAGGGTAATAGCTACGTATGTTGAAAAAATGAAGATATTAGACTATTTTATGATTGCACATGGTAAAGAATGTGATTAAAGGCTCTTTTCCTATGTCAAAAGTTTTAGTTTTCGAGGGTAATAGCTACGTATGTTGAAAAAATGAAGATATTAGACTATTTTATGATTGCAAATGGTAAAGAATGTGATTAAAGGCTCTTTTCCTATGTCAAAAGTTTTAGTTTTCGAGGGTAATAGCTACGTATGTTGAAAAAATGAAGATATTAGACTATTTTATGATTGCACATGGTAAAGAATGTGATTAAAGGCTCTTTTCCTATTTCAAAAGTTTTAGTTTTCGAGGGTAATAGCTACGTATGTTGAAAAAATGAAGATATTAGACTATTTTATGATTGCAAATGGTAAAGAATGTGATTAAAGGCTCTTTTCCTATGTCAAAAGTTTTAGTTTTCGAGGGTAATAGCTACGTATGTTGAAAAAATGAAGATATTAGACTATTTTATGATTGCAAATGGTAAAGAATGTGATTAAAGGCTCTTTTCCTATTTCAAAAGTTTTAGTTTTCGAGGGTAATAGCTACGTATGTTGAAAAAATGAAGATATTAGACTATTTTATGATTGCACATGGTAAAGAATGTGATTAAAGGCTCTTTTCCTATTTCAAAAGTTTTAGTTTTCGAGGGTAATAGCTACGTATGTTGAAAAAATGAAGATATTAGACTATTTTATGATTGCAAATGGTAAAGAATGTGATTAAAGGCTCTTTTCCTATGTCAAAAGTTTTAGTTTTCGAGGGTAATAGCTACGTATGTTGAAAAAATGAAGATATTAGACTATTTTATGATTGCAAATGGTAAAGAATGTGATTAAAGGCTCTTTTCCTATGTCAAAAGTTTTAGTTTTCGAGGGTAATAGCTACGTATGTTGAAAAAATGAAGATATTAGACTATTTTATGATTGCAAATGGTAAAGAATGTGATTAAAGGCTCTTTTCCTATTCAAAAGTTTTAGTTTTCGAGGGTAATAGCTACGTATGTTGAAAAAATGAAGATATTAGACTATTTTATGATTGCACATGGTAAAGAATGTGATTAAAGGCTCTTTTCCTATTTCAAAAGTTTTAGTTTTCGAGGGTAATAGCTACGTATGTTGAAAAAATGAAGATATTAGACTATTTTATGATTGCACATGGTAAAGAATGTGATTAAAGGCTCTTTTCCTATTTCAAAAGTTTTAGTTTTCGAGGGTAATAGCTACGTATGTTGAAAAAATGAAGATATTAGACTATTTTATGATTGCAAATGGTAAAGAATGTGATTAAAGGCTCTTTTCCTATGTCAAAAGTTTTAGTTTTCGAGGGTAATAGCTACGTATGTTGAAAAAATGAAGATATTAGACTATTTTATGATTGCACATGGTAAAGAATGTGATTAAAGGCTCTTTTCCTATGTCAAAAGTTTTAGTTTTCGAGGGTAATAGCTACGTATGTTGAAAAAATGAAGATATTAGACTATTTTATGATTGCAAATGGTAAAGAATGTGATTAAAGGCTCTTTTCCTATGTCAAAAGTTTTAGTTTTCGAGGGTAATAGCTACGTATGTTGAAAAAATGAAGATATTAGACTATTTTATGATTGCAAATGGTAAAGAATGTGATTAAAGGCTCTTTTCCTATTTCAAAAGTTTTAGTTTTCGAGGGTAATAGCTACGTATGTTGAAAAAATGAAGATATTAGACTATTTTATGATTGCACATGGTAAAGAATGTGATTAAAGGCTCTTTTCCTATTTCAAAAGTTTTAGTTTTCGAGGGTAATAGCTACGTATGTTGAAAAAATGAAGATATTAGACTATTTTATGATTGCAAATGGTAAAGAATGTGATTAAAGGCTCTTTTCCTATTTCAAAAGTTTTAGTTTTCGAGGGTAATAGCTACGTATGTTGAAAAAATGAAGATATTAGACTATTTTATGATTGCACATGGTAAAGAATGTGATTAAAGGCTCTTTTCCTATTTCAAAAGTTTTAGTTTTCGAGGGTAATAGCTACGTATGTTGAAAAAATGAAGATATTAGACTATTTTATGATTGCAAATGGTAAAGAATGTGATTAAAGGCTCTTTTCCTATGTCAAAAGTTTTAGTTTTCGAGGGTAATAGCTACGTATGTTGAAAAAATGAAGATATTAGACTATTTTATGATTGCAATGGTAAAGAATGTGATTAAAGGCTCTTTTCCTATTTCAAAAGTTTTAGTTTTCGAGGGTAATAGCTACGTATGTTGAAAAAATGAAGATATTAGACTATTTTATGATTGCAAATGGTAAAGAATGTGATTAAAGGCTCTTTTCCTATGTCAAAAGTTTTAGTTTTCGAGGGTAATAGCTACGTATGTTGAAAAAATGAAGATATTAGACTATTTTATGATTGCAAATGGTAAAGAATGTGATTAAAGGCTCTTTTCCTATTCAAAAGTTTTAGTTTTCGAGGGTAATAGCTACGTATGTTGAAAAAATGAAGATATTAGACTATTTTATGATTGCACATGGTAAAGAATGTGATTAAAGGCTCTTTTCCTATTTCAAAAGTTTTAGTTTTCGAGGGTAATAGCTACGTATGTTGAAAAAATGAAGATATTAGACTATTTTATGATTGCAAATGGTAAAGAATGTGATTAAAGGCTCTTTTCCTATGTCAAAAGTTTTAGTTTTCGAGGGTAATAGCTACGTATGTTGAAAAAATGAAGATATTAGACTATTTTATGATTGCAAATGGTAAAGAATGTGATTAAAGGCTCTTTTCCTATTTCAAAAGTTTTAGTTTTCGAGGGTAATAGCTACGTATGTTGAAAAAATGAAGATATTAGACTATTTTATGATTGCAAATGGTAAAGAATGTGATTAAAGGCTCTTTTCCTATTTCAAAAGTTTTAGTTTTCGAGGGTAATAGCTACGTATGTTGAAAAAATGAAGATATTAGACTATTTTATGATTGCAAATGGTAAAGAATGTGATTAAAGGCTCTTTTCCTATTTCAAAAGTTTTAGTTTTCGAGGGTAATAGCTACGTATGTTGAAAAAATGAAGATATTAGACTATTTTATGATTGCAAATGGTAAAGAATGTGATTAAAGGCTCTTTTCCTATGTCAAAAGTTTTAGTTTTCGAGGGTAATAGCTACGTATGTTGAAAAAATGAAGATATTAGACTATTTTATGATTGCAAATGGTAAAGAATGTGATTAAAGGCTCTTTTCCTATGTCAAAAGTTTTAGTTTTCGAGGGTAATAGCTACGTATGTTGAAAAAATGAAGATATTAGACTATTTTATGATTGCAAATGGTAAAGAATGTGATTAAAGGCTCTTTTCCTATTTCAAAAGTTTTAGTTTTCGAGGGTAATAGCTACGTATGTTGAAAAAATGAAGATATTAGACTATTTTATGATTGCAAATGGTAAAGAATGTGATTAAAGGCTCTTTTCCTATGTCAAAAGTTTTAGTTTTCGAGGGTAATAGCTACGTATGTTGAAAAAATGAAGATATTAGACTATTTTATGATTGCAAATGGTAAAGAATGTGATTAAAGGCTCTTTTCCTATTTCAAAAGTTTTAGTTTTCGAGGGTAATAGCTACGTATGTTGAAAAAATGAAGATATTAGACTATTTTATGATTGCAAATGGTAAAGAATGTGATTAAAGGCTCTTTTCCTATGTCAAAAGTTTTAGTTTTCGAGGGTAATAGCTACGTATGTTGAAAAAATGAAGATATTAGACTATTTTATGATTGCAAATGGTAAAGAATGTGATTAAAGGCTCTTTTCCTATGTCAAAAGTTTTAGTTTTCGAGGGTAATAGCTACGTATGTTGAAAAAATGAAGATATTAGACTATTTTATGATTGCAAATGGTAAAGAATGTGATTAAAGGCTCTTTTCCTATTTCAAAAGTTTTAGTTTTCGAGGGTAATAGCTACGTATGTTGAAAAAATGAAGATATTAGACTATTTTATGATTGCAAATGGTAAAGAATGTGATTAAAGGCTCTTTTCCTATTTCAAAAGTTTTAGTTTTCGAGGGTAATAGCTACGTATGTTGAAAAAATGAAGATATTAGACTATTTTATGATTGCACATGGTAAAGAATGTGATTAAAGGCTCTTTTCCTATTTCAAAAGTTTTAGTTTTCGAGGGTAATAGCTACGTATGTTGAAAAAATGAAGATATTAGACTATTTTATGATTGCAAATGGTAAAGAATGTGATTAAAGGCTCTTTTCCTATTTCAAAAGTTTTAGTTTTCGAGGGTAATAGCTACGTATGTTGAAAAAATGAAGATATTAGACTATTTTATGATTGCAAATGGTAAAGAATGTGATTAAAGGCTCTTTTCCTATGTCAAAAGTTTTAGTTTTCGAGGGTAATAGCTACGTATGTTGAAAAAATGAAGATATTAGACTATTTTATGATTGCACATGGTAAAGAATGTGATTAAAGGCTCTTTTCCTATTTCAAAAGTTTTAGTTTTCGAGGGTAATAGCTATATGTTGAAAAAATGAAGATATTAGACTATTTTATGATTGCAAATGGTAAAGAATGTGATTAAAGGCTCTTTTCCTATGTCAAAAGTTTTAGTTTTCGAGGGTAATAGCTACGTATGTTGAAAAAATGAAGATATTAGACTATTTTATGATTGCAAATGGTAAAGAATGTGATTAAAGGCTCTTTTCCTATTTCAAAAGTTTTAGTTTTCGAGGGTAATAGCTACGTATGTTGAAAAAATGAAGATATTAGACTATTTTATGATTGCACATGGTAAAGAATGTGATTAAAGGCTCTTTTCCTATTTCAAAAGTTTTAGTTTTCGAGGGTAATAGCTACGTATGTTGAAAAAATGAAGATATTAGACTATTTTATGATTGCAAATGGTAAAGAATGTGATTAAAGGCTCTTTTCCTATTTCAAAAGTTTTAGTTTTCGAGGGTAATAGCTACGTATGTTGAAAAAATGAAGATATTAGACTATTTTATGATTGCAAATGGTAAAGAATGTGATTAAAGGCTCTTTTCCTATTTCAAAAGTTTTAGTTTTCGAGGGTAATAGCTACGTATGTTGAAAAAATGAAGATATTAGACTATTTTATGATTGCAAATGGTAAAGAATGTGATTAAAGGCTCTTTTCCTATGTCAAAAGTTTTAGTTTTCGAGGGTAATAGCTACGTATGTTGAAAAAATGAAGATATTAGACTATTTTATGATTGCAAATGGTAAAGAATGTGATTAAAGGCTCTTTTCCTATGTCAAAAGTTTTAGTTTTCGAGGGTAATAGCTACGTATGTTGAAAAAATGAAGATATTAGACTATTTTATGATTGCAAATGGTAAGAATGTGATTAAAGGCTCTTTTCCTATGTCAAAAGTTTTAGTTTTCGAGGGTAATAGCTACGTATGTTGAAAAAATGAAGATATTAGACTATTTTATGATTGCAAATGGTAAAGAATGTGATTAAAGGCTCTTTTCCTATGTCAAAAGTTTTAGTTTTCGAGGGTAATAGCTACGTATGTTGAAAAAATGAAGATATTAGACTATTTTATGATTGCAAATGGTAAGAATGTGATTAAAGGCTCTTTTCCTATGTCAAAAGTTTTAGTTTTCGAGGGTAATAGCTACGTATGTTGAAAAAATGAAGATATTAGACTATTTTATGATTGCACATGGTAAAGAATGTGATTAAAGGCTCTTTTCCTATTCAAAAGTTTTAGTTTTCGAGGGTAATAGCTACGTATGTTGAAAAAATGAAGATATTAGACTATTTTATGATTGCAAATGGTAAAGAATGTGATTAAAGGCTCTTTTCCTATTTCAAAAGTTTTAGTTTTCGAGGGTAATAGCTACGTATGTGAAAAAATGATATGTCGATTGCAAATGGTAAAGAATGTGATTAAAGGCTCTTTTCCTATGTCAAAAGTTTTAGTTTTCGAGGGTAATAGCTACGTATGTTGAAAAAATGAAGATATTAGACTATTTTATGATTGCAAATGGTAAAGAATGTGATTAAAGGCTCTTTTCCTATTTCAAAAGTTTTAGTTTTCGAGGGTAATAGCTACGTATGTTGAAAAAATGAAGATATTAGACTATTTTATGATTGCAAATGGTAAAGAATGTGATTAAAGGCTCTTTTCCTATTTCAAAAGTTTTAGTTTTCGAGGGTAATAGCTACGTATGTTGAAAAAATGAAGATATTAGACTATTTTATGATTGCAAATGGTAAAGAATGTGATTAAAGGCTCTTTTCCTATTTCAAAAGTTTTAGTTTTCGAGGGTAATAGCTACGTATGTTGAAAAAATGAAGATATTAGACTATTTTATGATTGCAATGGTAAAGAATGTGATTAAAGGCTCTTTTCCTATGTCAAAAGTTTTAGTTTTCGAGGGTAATAGCTACGTATGTTGAAAAAATGAAGATATTAGACTATTTTATGATTGCAAATGGTAAAGAATGTGATTAAAGGCTCTTTTCCTATGTCAAAAGTTTTAGTTTTCGAGGGTAATAGCTACGTATGTTGAAAAAATGAAGATATTAGACTATTTTATGATTGCAAATGGTAAAGAATGTGATTAAAGGCTCTTTTCCTATTTCAAAAGTTTTAGTTTTCGAGGGTAATAGCTACGTATGTTGAAAAAATGAAGATATTAGACTATTTTATGATTGCACATGGTAAAGAATGTGATTAAAGGCTCTTTTCCTATTTCAAAAGTTTTAGTTTTCGAGGGTAATAGCTACGTATGTTGAAAAAATGAAGATATTAGACTATTTTATGATTGCAAATGGTAAAGAATGTGATTAAAGGCTCTTTTCCTATTTCAAAAGTTTTAGTTTTCGAGGGTAATAGCTACGTATGTTGAAAAAATGAAGATATTAGACTATTTTATGATTGCACATGGTAAAGAATGTGATTAAAGGCTCTTTTCCTATTTCAAAAGTTTTAGTTTTCGAGGGTAATAGCTACGTATGTTGAAAAAATGAAGATATTAGACTATTTTATGATTGCAAATGGTAAAGAATGTGATTAAAGGCTCTTTTCCTATTTCAAAAGTTTTAGTTTTCGAGGGTAATAGCTACGTATGTTGAAAAAATGAAGATATTAGACTATTTTATGATTGCAAATGGTAAAGAATGTGATTAAAGGCTCTTTTCCTATTTCAAAAGTTTTAGTTTTCGAGGGTAATAGCTACGTATGTTGAAAAAATGAAGATATTAGACTATTTTATGATTGCAAATGGTAAAGAATGTGATTAAAGGCTCTTTTCCTATTCAAAAGTTTTAGTTTTCGAGGGTAATAGCTACGTATGTTGAAAAAATGAAGATATTAGACTATTTTATGATTGCAAATGGTAAAGAATGTGATTAAAGGCTCTTTTCCTATTTCAAAAGTTTTAGTTTTCGAGGGTAATAGCTACGTATGTTGAAAAAATGAAGATATTAGACTATTTTATGATTGCAAATGGTAAAGAATGTGATTAAAGGCTCTTTTCCTATTGTCAAAAGTTTTAGTTTTCGAGGGTAATAGCTACGTATGTTGAAAAAATGAAGATATTAGACTATTTTATGATTGCAAATGGTAAAGAATGTGATTAAAGGCTCTTTTCCTATGTCAAAAGTTTTAGTTTTCGAGGGTAATAGCTACGTATGTTGAAAAAATGAAGATATTAGACTATTTTATGATTGCAAATGGTAAAGAATGTGATTAAAGGCTCTTTTCCTATGTCAAAAGTTTTAGTTTTCGAGGGTAATAGCTACGTATGTTGAAAAAATGAAGATATTAGACTATTTTATGATTGCAAATGGTAAAGAATGTGATTAAAGGCTCTTTTCCTATGTCAAAAGTTTTAGTTTTCGAGGGTAATAGCTACGTATGTTGAAAAAATGAAGATATTAGACTATTTTATGATTGCAAATGGTAAAGAATGTGATTAAAGGCTCTTTTCCTATTTCAAAAGTTTTAGTTTTCGAGGGTAATAGCTACGTATGTTGAAAAAATGAAGATATTAGACTATTTTATGATTGCACATGGTAAAGAATGTGATTAAAGGCTCTTTTCCTATTTCAAAAGTTTTAGTTTTCGAGGGTAATAGCTACGTATGTTGAAAAAATGAAGATATTAGACTATTTTATGATTGCAAATGGTAAAGAATGTGATTAAAGGCTCTTTTCCTATGTCAAAAGTTTTAGTTTTCGAGGGTAATAGCTACGTATGTTGAAAAAATGAAGATATTAGACTATTTTATGATTGCAAATGGTAAAGAATGTGATTAAAGGCTCTTTTCCTATTTCAAAAGTTTTAGTTTTCGAGGGTAATAGCTACGTATGTTGAAAAAATGAAGATATTAGACTATTTTATGATTGCAAATGGTAAAGAATGTGATTAAAGGCTCTTTTCCTATGTCAAAAGTTTTAGTTTTCGAGGGTAATAGCTACGTATGTTGAAAAAATGAAGATATTAGACTATTTTATGATTGCAATGGTAAAGAATGTGATTAAAGGCTCTTTTCCTATTCAAAAGTTTTAGTTTTCGAGGGTAATAGCTACGTATGTTGAAAAAATGAAGATATTAGACTATTTTATGATTGCAAATGGTAAAGAATGTGATTAAAGGCTCTTTTCCTATTTCAAAAGTTTTAGTTTTCGAGGGTAATAGCTACGTATGTTGAAAAAATGAAGATATTAGACTATTTTATGATTGCAAATGGTAAAGAATGTGATTAAAGGCTCTTTTCCTATTGCAAAAGTTTTAGTTTTCGAGGGTAATAGCTACGTATGTTGAAAAAATGAAGATATTAGACTATTTTATGATTGCACATGGTAAAGAATGTGATTAAAGGCTCTTTTCCTATTTCAAAAGTTTTAGTTTTCGAGGGTAATAGCTACGTATGTTGAAAAAATGAAGATATTAGACTATTTTATGATTGCAAATGGTAAAGAATGTGATTAAAGGCTCTTTTCCTATTCAAAAGTTTTAGTTTTCGAGGGTAATAGCTACGTATGTTGAAAAAATGAAGATATTAGACTATTTTATGATTGCAAATGGTAAAGAATGTGATTAAAGGCTCTTTTCCTATTTCAAAAGTTTTAGTTTTCGAGGGTAATAGCTACGTATTTGAAAAAATGAAGATATTAGACTATTTTATGATTGCAAATGGTAAAGAATGTGATTAAAGGCTCTTTTCCTATGTCAAAAGTTTTAGTTTTCGAGGGTAATAGCTACGTATGTTGAAAAAATGAAGATATTAGACTATTTTATGATTGCACATGGTAAAGAATGTGATTAAAGGCTCTTTTCCTATTTCAAAAGTTTTAGTTTTCGAGGGTAATAGCTACGTATGTTGAAAAAATGAAGATATTAGACTATTTTATGATTGCAAATGGTAAAGAATGTGATTAAAGGCTCTTTTCCTATTTCAAAAGTTTTAGTTTTCGAGGGTAATAGCTACGTATGTTGAAAAAATGAAGATATTAGACTATTTTATGATTGCACATGGTAAAGAATGTGATTAAAGGCTCTTTTCCTATTTCAAAAGTTTTAGTTTTCGAGGGTAATAGCTACGTATGTTGAAAAAATGAAGATATTAGACTATTTTATGATTGCAAATGGTAAAGAATGTGATTAAAGGCTCTTTTCCTATTTCAAAAGTTTTAGTTTTCGAGGGTAATAGCTACGTATGTTGAAAAAATGAAGATATTAGACTATTTTATGATTGCAAATGGTAAAGAATGTGATTAAAGGCTCTTTTCCTATTTCAAAAGTTTTAGTTTTCGAGGGTAATAGCTACGTATGTTGAAAAAATGAAGATATTAGACTATTTTATGATTGCAAATGGTAAAGAATGTGATTAAAGGCTCTTTTCCTATTTCAAAAGTTTTAGTTTTCGAGGGTAATAGCTACGTATGTTGAAAAAATGAAGATATTAGACTATTTTATGATTGCACATGGTAAAGAATGTGATTAAAGGCTCTTTTCCTATTTCAAAAGTTTTAGTTTTCGAGGGTAATAGCTACGTATGTTGAAAAAATGAAGATATTAGACTATTTTATGATTGCAAATGGTAAAGAATGTGATTAAAGGCTCTTTTCCTATTCAAAAGTTTTAGTTTTCGAGGGTAATAGCTACGTATGTTGAAAAAATGAAGATATTAGACTATTTTATGATTGCAAATGGTAAAGAATGTGATTAAAGGCTCTTTTCCTATTTCAAAAGTTTTAGTTTTCGAGGGTAATAGCTACGTATGTTGAAAAAATGAAGATATTAGACTATTTTATGATTGCAAATGGTAAAGAATGTGATTAAAGGCTCTTTTCCTATTTCAAAAGTTTTAGTTTTCGAGGGTAATAGCTACGTATGTTGAAAAAATGAAGATATTAGACTATTTTATGATTGCAAATGGTAAAGAATGTGATTAAAGGCTCTTTTCCTATGTCAAAAGTTTTAGTTTTCGAGGGTAATAGCTACGTATGTTGAAAAAATGAAGATATTAGACTATTTTATGATTGCAAATGGTAAAGAATGTGATTAAAGGCTCTTTTCCTATTTCAAAAGTTTTAGTTTTCGAGGGTAATAGCTACGTATGTTGAAAAAATGAAGATATTAGACTATTTTATGATTGCAAATGGTAAAGAATGTGATTAAAGGCTCTTTTCCTATTCAAAAGTTTTAGTTTTCGAGGGTAATAGCTACGTATGTTGAAAAAATGAAGATATTAGACTATTTTATGATTGCAAATGGTAAAGAATGTGATTAAAGGCTCTTTTCCTATTTCAAAAGTTTTAGTTTTCGAGGGTAATAGCTACGTATGTTGAAAAAATGAAGATATTAGACTATTTTATGATTGCAAATGGTAAAGAATGTGATTAAAGGCTCTTTTCCTATTTCAAAAGTTTTAGTTTTCGAGGGTAATAGCTACGTATGTTGAAAAAATGAAGATATTAGACTATTTTATGATTGCAAATGGTAAAGAATGTGATTAAAGGCTCTTTTCCTATTTCAAAAGTTTTAGTTTTCGAGGGTAATAGCTACGTATGTTGAAAAAATGAAGATATTAGACTATTTTATGATTGCAAATGGTAAAGAATGTGATTAAAGGCTCTTTTCCTATTTCAAAAGTTTTAGTTTTCGAGGGTAATAGCTACGTATGTTGAAAAAATGAAGATATTAGACTATTTTATGATTGCAAATGGTAAAGAATGTGATTAAAGGCTCTTTTCCTATGTCAAAAGTTTTAGTTTTCGAGGGTAATAGCTACGTATGTTGAAAAAATGAAGATATTAGACTATTTTATGATTGCAAATGGTAAAGAATGTGATTAAAGGCTCTTTTCCTATTTCAAAAGTTTTAGTTTTCGAGGGTAATAGCTACGTATGTTGAAAAAATGAAGATATTAGACTATTTTATGATTGCAAATGGTAAAGAATGTGATTAAAGGCTCTTTTCCTATTCAAAAGTTTTAGTTTTCGAGGGTAATAGCTACGTATGTTGAAAAAATGAAGATATTAGACTATTTTATGATTGCACATGGTAAAGAATGTGATTAAAGGCTCTTTTCCTATTTCAAAAGTTTTAGTTTTCGAGGGTAATAGCTACGTATGTTGAAAAAATGAAGATATTAGACTATTTTATGATTGCAAATGGTAAAGAATGTGATTAAAGGCTCTTTTCCTATTTCAAAAGTTTTAGTTTTCGAGGGTAATAGCTACGTATGTTGAAAAAATGAAGATATTAGACTATTTTATGATTGCAAATGGTAAAGAATGTGATTAAAGGCTCTTTTCCTATGTCAAAAGTTTTAGTTTTCGAGGGTAATAGCTACGTATGTTGAAAAAATGAAGATATTAGACTATTTTATGATTGCAAATGGTAAAGAATGTGATTAAAGGCTCTTTTCCTATGTCAAAAGTTTTAGTTTTCGAGGGTAATAGCTACGTATGTTGAAAAAATGAAGATATTAGACTATTTTATGATTGCAAATGGTAAAGAATGTGATTAAAGGCTCTTTTCCTATGTCAAAAGTTTTAGTTTTCGAGGGTAATAGCTACGTATGTTGAAAAAATGAAGATATTAGACTATTTTATGATTGCAAATGGTAAAGAATGTGATTAAAGGCTCTTTTCCTATGTCAAAAGTTTTAGTTTTCGAGGGTAATAGCTACGTATGTTGAAAAAATGAAGATATTAGACTATTTTATGATTGCAAATGGTAAAGAATGTGATTAAAGGCTCTTTTCCTATGTCAAAAGTTTTAGTTTTCGAGGGTAATAGCTACGTATGTTGAAAAAATGAAGATATTAGACTATTTTATGATTGCAAATGGTAAAGAATGTGATTAAAGGCTCTTTTCCTATGTCAAAAGTTTTAGTTTTCGAGGGTAATAGCTACGTATGTTGAAAAAATGAAGATATTAGACTATTTTATGATTGCAACATGGTAAAGAATGTGATTAAAGGCTCTTTTCCTATTTCAAAAGTTTTAGTTTTCGAGGGTAATAGCTACGTATGTTGAAAAAATGAAGATATTAGACTATTTTATGATTGCAAATGGTAAGAATGTGATTAAAGGCTCTTTTCCTATTTCAAAAGTTTTAGTTTTCGAGGGTAATAGCTACGTATGTTGAAAAAATGAAGATATTAGACTATTTTATGATTGCACATGGTAAAGAATGTGATTAAAGGCTCTTTTCCTATTTCAAAAGTTTTAGTTTTCGAGGGTAATAGCTACGTATGTTGAAAAAATGAAGATATTAGACTATTTTATGATTGCAAATGGTAAAGAATGTGATTAAAGGCTCTTTTCCTATTCAAAAGTTTTAGTTTTCGAGGGTAATAGCTACGTATGTTGAAAAAATGAAGATATTAGACTATTTTATGATTGCAAATGGTAAAGAATGTGATTAAAGGCTCTTTTCCTATTTCAAAAGTTTTAGTTTTCGAGGGTAATAGCTACGTATGTTGAAAAAATGAAGATATTAGACTATTTTATGATTGCAAATGGTAAAGAATGTGATTAAAGGCTCTTTTCCTATTTCAAAAGTTTTAGTTTTCGAGGGTAATAGCTACGTATGTTGAAAAAATGAAGATATTAGACTATTTTATGATTGCACATGGTAAAGAATGTGATTAAAGGCTCTTTTCCTATTTCAAAAGTTTTAGTTTTCGAGGGTAATAGCTACGTATGTTGAAAAAATGAAGATATTAGACTATTTTATGATTGCACATGGTAAAGAATGTGATTAAAGGCTCTTTTCCTATTTCAAAAGTTTTAGTTTTCGAGGGTAATAGCTACGTATGTTGAAAAAATGAAGATATTAGACTATTTTATGATTGCAAATGGTAAAGAATGTGATTAAAGGCTCTTTTCCTATGTCAAAAGTTTTAGTTTTCGAGGGTAATAGCTACGTATGTTGAAAAAATGAAGATATTAGACTATTTTATGATTGCAAATGGTAAAGAATGTGATTAAAGGCTCTTTTCCTATGTCAAAAGTTTTAGTTTTCGAGGGTAATAGCTACGTATGTTGAAAAAATGAAGATATTAGACTATTTTATGATTGCAAATGGTAAAGAATGTGATTAAAGGCTCTTTTCCTATTTCAAAAGTTTTAGTTTTCGAGGGTAATAGCTTTACGTATGTTGAAAAAATGAAGATATTAGACTATTTTATGATTGCAAATGGTAAAGAATGTGATTAAAGGCTCTTTTCCTATTTCAAAAGTTTTAGTTTTCGAGGGTAATAGCTACGTATGTTGAAAAAATGAAGATATTAGACTATTTTATGATTGCAAATGGTAAAGAATGTGATTAAAGGCTCTTTTCCTATTTCAAAAGTTTTAGTTTTCGAGGGTAATAGCTACGTATGTTGAAAAAATGAAGATATTAGACTATTTTATGATTGCAAATGGTAAAGAATGTGATTAAAGGCTCTTTTCCTATGTCAAAAGTTTTAGTTTTCGAGGGTAATAGCTACGTATGTTGAAAAAATGAAGATATTAGACTATTTTATGATTGCAAATGGTAAAGAATGTGATTAAAGGCTCTTTTCCTATTTCAAAAGTTTTAGTTTTCGAGGGTAATAGCTACGTATGTTGAAAAAATGAAGATATTAGACTATTTTATGATTGCAAATGGTAAAGAATGTGATTAAAGGCTCTTTTCCTATTTCAAAAGTTTTAGTTTTCGAGGGTAATAGCTACGTATGTTGAAAAAATGAAGATATTAGACTATTTTATGATTGCAAATGGTAAAGAATGTGATTAAAGGCTCTTTTCCTATTTCAAAAGTTTTAGTTTTCGAGGGTAATAGCTACGTATGTTGAAAAAATGAAGATATTAGACTATTTTATGATTGCAAATGGTAAAGAATGTGATTAAAGGCTCTTTTCCTATTTCAAAAGTTTTAGTTTTCGAGGGTAATAGCTACGTATGTTGAAAAAATGAAGATATTAGACTATTTTATGATTGCACATGGTAAAGAATGTGATTAAAGGCTCTTTTCCTATTTCAAAAGTTTTAGTTTTCGAGGGTAATAGCTACGTAT
>NW_027065684.1:0-21049 GCF_032884065.1 Artemia franciscana | reverse complement strand
AATATTGTATGTGTGTTTCGTGATGAATAAATCTTATCTTATCTTATCTTATAAAAGTTTTAGTTTTCGAGGGTAATAGCTACGTATGTTGAAAAAATGAAGATATTAGACTATTTTATGATTGCAAATGGTAAAGAATATGATTAAAGGCTCTTTTCCTCTGTCAAAAGTTTTAGTTTTCGAGGGTAATAGCTACGTATTTTGGAAAAATGAAGATATTAGACTATTTTATGATTGCAAATGGTAAAGAATGTGATTAAAGGCTCTTTTCCTATGTCAAAAGTTTTAGTTTTCGAGGGTAATAGCAACGTATGTTGGAAAAATGAAGATATTAGACTATTTTATGATTGCACATGGTAAAGAAAGTGCTTAAAGGCTCTTTTCCTATTTCAAAAGTTTTAGTTTTCGAGGGTAATAGCTACGTATGTTGAAAAAATGAAGATATTAGACTATTTTATGAGTGCACATGGTAAAGAAAGTGCTTAAAGGCTCTTTTCCTATTTCAAAAGTTTTAGTTTTCGAGGGTAATAGCTAAGTATGTTGGAAAAATGAATATATTAGACTATTTTATGATTGCACATGGTAAAGAAAGTGCTTAAAGGCTCTTTTCCTATTTCAAAAGTTTTAGTTTTCGAGGGTAATAGCTACGTATGTTGAAAAAATGAAGATATTAGACTATTTTATAATTGCAAGTGGTAACGAATGTGATTAAGGGCTTTTTTCCTATGTCAAAAGTTTTAGTTTTCGAGGGTAATAGCTACATATGTTGAAAAAATGAAGATATTAGACTATTTTATGATTGCAAATGGTAAAGAATGTGATTAAAGGCTCTTTTCCTATGTCAAAAGTTTTAGTTTTCGAGGGTAATAGCTACGTATGTTGGAAAAATGAAGATATTAGACTATTTTATGATTGCAAATGGTAAAGAATGTGATTAAAGGCTCTTTTCCTATGTCAAAAGTTTTAGTCTTTGAGGGTAATAGCTACGTATTTTGGAAAAATGAAGATATTAGACTATTTTATGATTGCAAATGGTAAAGAATGTGACTAAAGGCTCTTTTCCTATGTCAAAAGTTTTAGTTTTCGAGGGTAATAGCAACGTATATTGGAAAAATGAAGATATTAGACTATTTTATGATTGCACATGGTAAAGAAAGTGCTTAAAGGCTCTTTTCCTATTTCAAAAGTTTTAGTTTTCGAGGGTAATAGCTACGTATGTTGAAAAAATGAAGATATTAGACTATTTTATGATTGCAAATGGTAAAGAATGTGATTAAAGGCTCTTTTCCTATGTCAAAAGTTTTAGTTTTCGAGGGTAATAGCTACGTATGTGGGAAAAATGAAGATATTAGACTATTTTATGATTGCACATGGTAAAGAAAGTGCTTAAAGGCTCTTTTCCTATTTCAAAAGTTTAAGTTTTCGAGGGTAATAGCTACGTATGTTGGAAAAATGAAGATATTAGACTATTTTAAGATTGCACATGGTAAAGAAAGTGCTTAAAGGCTCTTTTCCTATTTCAAAAGTTTTAGTTTTCGAGGGTAATAGCTACGTATGTTGGAAAAATGAATATATTAGACTATTTTATGATTGCACATGGTAAAGAAAGTGCTTAAAGGCTCTTTTCCTATTTCAAAAGTTTTAGTTTTTGAGGGTAATAGCTACGTATGTTGAAAAAATGAAGATATTAGACTATTTTATGATTGCACATGGTAAAGAATGTGATTAAAGGCTCTTTTCCTATGTCAAAAGTTTTAGTTTTCGAGGGTAATAGCTATGTATGTTGGAAAAATGAAGATTATTAGACTATTTTACGATTGCACATGGTAAAGAAAGTGCTTAAAGGCTCTTTTCCTATTTCAAAAGTTTTAGTTTTCGAGGGTAATAGCTACGTATGTTGGAAAAATGAAGATATTAGACTATTTTATGATTGCACATGGTAAAGAAAGTGCTTAAAGGCTCTTTTCCTATTTCAAAAGTTTTAGTTTTCGAGGGTAATAGCTACGTATGTTGGAAAAATGAAGATATTAGACTATTTTACGATTGCACATGGTAAAGAAAATGCTTAAAGGCTCTTTTCCTATTTCAAAGTTTTAGTTTTCGAGGGTAATAGCTACGTATGTTGGAAAAATGAAGATATTAGACTATTTTACGATTGCACATGGTAAAGAAAGTGCTTGAAGGCTCTTTTCCTATTTCAAAAGTTTTAGTTTTCGAGGGTAATAGCTACGTATGTTGAAAAAATGAAGATATTAGACTATTTTATAATTGCAAGTGGTAACGAATGTGATTAAGGGCTCTTTTCCTATGTCAAAAGTTTTAGTTTTCGAGGGTAATAGCTACATATGTTGAAAAAATGAAGATATTAGACTATTTTATTATTGCAAATGGTAAAGAATGTGATTAAAGGCTCTTTTCCTATGTCAAAAGTTTTAGTTTTCGAGGGTAATAGCTACGTATGTTGGAAAAATGAAGATATTAGACTATTTTATGATTGCAAATGGTAAACAATGTGATTAAAGGCTCTTTTCCTATGTCAAAAGTTTTAGTCTTTGAGGGTAATAGCTACGTATGTTGAAAAAATGAAGATATTAAACTATTTTATGATTGCAAATGGTAAAGAATGTGATTAAAGGCTCTTTTCCTATGTCAAAAGTTTTAGTTTTCGAGGGTAATAGCTACGTATTTTGGAAAAATGAAGATATTAGACTATTTTATGATTGCAAATGGTAAAGAATGTGATTAAAGGCTCTTTTCCTATGTCAAAAGTTTTAGTTTTCGAGGGTAATAGCTACGTATGTTGGAAAAATAAAGATATTAGACTATTTTATGATTGCACATGGTAAAGAAAGTGCTTAAAGGCTCTTTTCCTATTTCAAAAGTTTTAGTTTTCGAGGGTAATAGCTACGTATGTTGAAAAAATGAAGATATTAGACTATTTTATGATTGCAAATGGTAAAGAATGTGATTAAAGGCTCTTTTCCTATGTCAAAAGTTTTAGTTTTCGAGGGTAATAGCTACGTATGTTGGAAAAATGAAGATATTAGACTATTTTATGATTGCAAATGGTAAAGAATGTGATTAAAGGCTCTTTTCCTATGTCAAAAGTTTTAGTTTTCGAGGGTAATAGCTACGTATGTTGGAAAAATGAAGATATTAGACTATTTTATGATTGCAAATGGTAAACAATGTGATTAAAGGCTCTTTTCCTATGTCAAAAGTTTTAGTCTTTGAGGGTAATAGCTACGTATGTTGAAAAAATGAAGATATTAAACTATTTTATGATTGCAAATGGTAAAGAATGTGATTAAAGGCTCTTTTCCTATGTCAAAAGTTTTAGTTTTCGAGGGTAATAGCTACGTATTTTGGAAAAATGAAGATATTAGACTATTTTATGATTGCAAATGGTAAAGAATGTGATCAAAGGCTCTTTTCCTATGTCAAAAGTTTTAGTTTTCGAGGGTAATAGCTACGTATGTTGGAAAAATAAAGATATTAGACTATTTTATGATTGCACATGGTAAAGAAAGTGCTTAAAGGCTCTTTTCCTATTTCAAAAGTTTTAGTTTTCGAGGGTAATAGCTACGTATGTTGAAAAAATGAAGATATTAGACTATTTTATGATTGCAAATGGTAAAGAATGTGATTAAAGGCTCTTTTCCTATGTCAAAAGTTTTAGTTTTCGAGGGTAATAGCTACGTATGTTGGAAAAATGAAGATATTAGACTATTTTATGATTGCAAATGGTAAAGAATGTGATTAAAGGCTCTTTTCCTATGTCAAAAGTTTTAGTTTTCGAGGGTAATAGCTACGTATGTTGGAAAAATGAAGATATTAGACTATTTTATGATTGCAAATGGTAAACAATGTGATTAAAGGCTCTTTTCCTATGTCAAAAGTTTTAGTCTTTGAGGGTAATAGCTACGTATGTTGAAAAAAATGAAGATATTAAACTATTTTATGATTGCAAATGGTAAAGAATGTGATTAAAGGCTCTTTTCCTATGTCAAAAGTTTTAGTTTTCGAGGGTAATAGCTACGTATTTGGAAAAATGAAGATATTAGACTATTTTATGATTGCAAATGGTAAAGAATGTGATCAAAGGCTCTTTTCCTATGTCAAAAGTTTTAGTTTTCGAGGGTAATAGCTACGTATGTTGGAAAAATGAAGATATTAGACTATTTTATGATTGCAAATGGTAAACAATGTGATTAAAGGCTCTTTTCCTATGTCAAAAGTTTTAGTCTTTGAGGGTAATAGCTACGTATGTTGAAAAAATGAAGATATTAAACTATTTTATGATTGCAAATGGTAAAGAATGTGATTAAAGGCTCTTTTCCTATGTCAAAAGTTTTAGTTTTCGAGGGTAATAGCTACGTATTTGGAAAAATGAAGATATTAGACTATTTTATGATTGCAAATGGTAAAGAATGTGATCAAAGGCTCTTTTCCTATGTCAAAAGTTTTAGTTTTCGAGGGTAATAGCTACGTATGTTGGAAAAATAAAGATATTAGACTATTTTATGATTGCACATGGTAAAGAAAGTGCTTAAAGGCTCTTTTCCTATTTCAAAAGTTTTAGTTTTCGAGGGTAATAGCTACGTATGTTGAAAAAATGAAGATATTAGACTATTTTATGATTGCAAATGGTAAAGAATGTGATTAAAGGCTCTTTTCCTATGTCAAAAGTTTTAGTTTTCGAGGGTAATAGCTACGTATGTTGGAAAAATGAAGATATTAGACTATTTTATGATTGCAAATGGTAAAGAATGTGATTAAAGGCTCTTTTCCTATGTCAAAAGTTTTAGTTTTCGAGGGTAATAGCTACGTATGTTGGAAAAATGAAGATATTAGACTATTTTATGATTGCAAATGGTAAACAATGTGATTAAAGGCTCTTTTCCTATGTCAAAAGTTTTAGTCTTTGAGGGTAATAGCTACGTATGTTGAAAAAATGAAGATATTAAACTATTTTATGATTGCAAATGGTAAAGAATGTGATTAAAGGCTCTTTTCCTATGTCAAAAGTTTTAGTTTTCGAGGGTAATAGCTACGTATTTTGGAAAAATGAAGATATTAGACTATTTTATGATTGCAAATGGTAAAGAATGTGATTAAAGGCTCTTTTCCTATGTCAAAAGTTTTAGTTTTCGAGGGTAATAGCTACGTATGTTGGAAAAATAAAGATATTAGACTATTTTATGATTGCACATGGTAAAGAAAGTGCTTAAAGGCTCTTTTCCTATTTCAAAAGTTTTAGTTTTCGAGGGTAATAGCTACGTATGTTGAAAAAATGAAGATATTAGACTATTTTATGATTGCAAATGGTAAAGAATGTGATTAAAGGCTCTTTTCCTATGTCAAAAGTTTTAGTTTTCGAGGGTAATAGCTACGTATGTTGGAAAAATGAAGATATTAGACTATTTTATGATTGCAAATGGTAAAGAATGTGATTAAAGGCTCTTTTCCTATGTCAAAAGTTTTAGTTTTCGAGGGTAATAGCTACGTATGTTGGAAAAATGAAGATATTAGACTATTTTATGATTGCAAATGGTAAACAATGTGATTAAAGGCTCTTTTCCTATGTCAAAAGTTTTAGTCTTTGAGGGTAATAGCTACGTATGTTGAAAAAATGAAGATATTAAACTATTTTATGATTGCAAATGGTAAAGAATGTGATTAAAGGCTCTTTTCCTATGTCAAAAGTTTTAGTTTTCGAGGGTAATAGCTACGTATTTTGGAAAAATGAAGATATTAGACTATTTTATGATTGCAAATGGTAAAGAATGTGATCAAAGGCTCTTTTCCTATGTCAAAAGTTTTAGTTTTCGAGGGTAATAGCTACGTATGTTGGAAAAATAAAGATATTAGACTATTTTATGATTGCACATGGTAAAGAAAGTGCTTAAAGGCTCTTTTCCTATTTCAAAAGTTTTAGTTTTCGAGGGTAATAGCTACGTATGTTGAAAAAATGAAGATATTAGACTATTTTATGATTGCAAATGGTAAAGAATGTGATTAAAGGCTCTTTTCCTATGTCAAAAGTTTTAGTTTTCGAGGGTAATAGCTACGTATGTTGGAAAAATGAAGATATTAGACTATTTTATGATTGCAAATGGTAAAGAATGTGATTAAAGGCTCTTTTCCTATGTCAAAAGTTTTAGTTTTCGAGGGTAATAGCTACGTATGTTGGAAAAAATGAAGATATTAGACTATTTTATGATTGCAAATGGTAAACAATGTGATTAAAGGCTCTTTTCCTATGTCAAAAGTTTTAGTCTTTGAGGGTAATAGCTACGTATGTTGAAAAAATGAAGATATTAAACTATTTTATGATTGCAAATGGTAAAGAATGTGATTAAAGGCTCTTTTCCTATGTCAAAAGTTTTAGTTTTCGAGGGTAATAGCTACGTATTTTGGAAAAATGAAGATATTAGACTATTTTATGATTGCAAATGGTAAAGAATGTGATCAAAGGCTCTTTTCCTATGTCAAAAGTTTTAGTTTTCGAGGGTAATAGCTACGTATGTTGGAAAAATAAAGATATTAGACTATTTTATGATTGCACATGGTAAAGAAAGTGCTTAAAGGCTCTTTTCCTATTTCAAAAGTTTTAGTTTTCGAGGGTAATAGCTACGTATGTTGAAAAAATGAAGATATTAGACTATTTTATAATTGCAAGTGGTAACGAATGTGATTAAGGGCTTTTTTCCTATGTCAAAAGTTTTAGTTTTCGAGGGTAATAGCTACATATGTTGAAAAAATGAAGATATTAGACTATTTTATGATTGCAAATGGTAAAGAATGTGATTAAAGGCTCTTTTCCTATGTCAAAAGTTTTAGTTTTCGAGGGTAATAGCTACGTATGTTGGAAAAATGAAGATATTAGACTATTTTATGATTGCAAATGGTAAAGAATGTGATTAAAGGCTCTTTTCCTATGTCAAAAGTTTTAGTCTTTGAGGGTAATAGCTACGTATTTTGGAAAAATGAAGATATTAGACTATTTTATGATTGCAAATGGTAAAGAATGTGACTAAAGGCTCTTTTCCTATGTCAAAAGTTTTAGTTTTCGAGGGTAATAGCAACGTATATTGGAAAAATGAAGATATTAGACTATTTTATGATTGCACATGGTAAAGAAAGTGCTTAAAGGCTCTTTTCCTATTTCAAAAGTTTTAGTTTTCGAGGGTAATAGCTACGTATGTTGAAAAAATGAAGATATTAGACTATTTTATGATTGCAAATGGTAAAGAATGTGATTAAAGGCTCTTTTCCTATGTCAAAAGTTTTAGTTTTCGAGGGTAATAGCTACGTATGTGGGAAAAATGAAGATATTAGACTATTTTATGATTGCACATGGTAAAGAAAGTGCTTAAAGGCTCTTTTCCTATTTCAAAAGTTTAAGTTTTCGAGGGTAATAGCTACGTATGTTGGAAAAATGAAGATATTAGACTATTTTAAGATTGCACATGGTAAAGAAAGTGCTTAAAGGCTCTTTTCCTATTTCAAAAGTTTTAGTTTTCGAGGGTAATAGCTACGTATGTTGGAAAAATGAATATATTAGACTATTTTATGATTGCACATGGTAAAGAAAGTGCTTAAAGGCTCTTTTCCTATTTCAA
The DNA here is from genome assembly GCF_032884065.1 of Artemia franciscana. NCBI lineage: Eukaryota > Metazoa > Arthropoda > Branchiopoda > Anostraca > Artemiidae > Artemia > Artemia franciscana. The sequence goes on along the minus strand of NW_027065684.1, from coordinate 13,424 downwards.
AAGTTTTAGTTTTTGAGGGTAATAGCTACGTATGTTGAAAAAATGAAGATATTAGACTATTTTATGATTGCACATGGTAAAGAATGTGATTAAAGGCTCTTTTCCTATGTCAAAAGTTTTAGTTTTCGAGGGTAATAGCTATGTATGTTGGAAAAATGAAGATATTAGACTATTTTACGATTGCACATGGTAAAGAAAGTGCTTAAAGGCTCTTTTCCTATTTCAAAAGTTTTAGTTTTCGAGGGTAATAGCTACGTATGTTGGAAAAATGAAGATATTAGACTATTTTATGATTGCACATGGTAAAGAAAGTGCTTAAAGGCTCTTTTCCTATTTCAAAAGTTTTAGTTTTCGAGGGTAATAGCTACGTATGTTGGAAAAATGAAGATATTAGACTATTTTACGATTGCACATGGTAAAGAAAATGCTTAAAGGCTCTTTTCCTATTTCAAAAGTTTTAGTTTTCGAGGGTAATAGCTACGTATGTTGGAAAAATGAAGATATTAGACTATTTTATGATTGCACATGGTAAAGAAAGTGCTTGAAGGCTCTTTTCCTATTTCAAAAGTTTTAGTTTTCGAGGGTAATAGCTACGTATGTTGAAAAAATGAAGATATTAGACTATTTTATAATTGCAAGTGGTAACGAATGTGATTAAGGGCTCTTTTCCTATGTCAAAAGTTTTAGTTTTCGAGGGTAATAGCTACATATGTTGAAAAAATGAAGATATTAGACTATTTTATTATTGCAAATGGTAAAGAATGTGATTAAAGGCTCTTTTCCTATGTCAAAAGTTTTAGTTTTCGAGGGTAATAGCTACGTATGTTGGAAAAATGAAGATATTAGACTATTTATGATTGCAAATGGTAAACAATGTGATTAAAGGCTCTTTTCCTATGTCAAAAGTTTTAGTCTTTGAGGGTAATAGCTACGTATGTTGAAAAAATGAAGATATTAAACTATTTTATGATTGCAAATGGTAAAGAATGTGATTAAAGGCTCTTTTCCTATGTCAAAAGTTTTAGTTTTCGAGGGTAATAGCTACGTATTTTGGAAAAATGAAGATATTAGACTATTTTATGATTGCAAATGGTAAAGAATGTGATCAAAGGCTCTTTTCCTATGTCAAAAGTTTTAGTTTTCGAGGGTAATAGCTACGTATGTTGGAAAAATAAAGATATTAGACTATTTTATGATTGCACATGGTAAAGAAAGTGCTTAAAGGCTCTTTTCCTATTTCAAAAGTTTTAGTTTTCGAGGGTAATAGCTACGTATGTTGAAAAAATGAAGATATTAGACTATTTTATGATTGCAAATGGTAAAGAATGTGATTAAAGGCTCTTTTCCTATGTCAAAAGTTTTAGTTTTCGAGGGTAATAGCTACGTATGTTGGAAAAATGAAGATATTAGACTATTTTATGATTGCACATGGTAAAGAATGTGCTTAAAGGCTCTTTTCCTATGGCAAAAGTTTTAGTTTTCGAGGGTAATAGCTACGTATGTTGGAAAAATGAAGATATTAGACTATTTTATGATGGCATATGGTAAAGAATGTGATTAAAGGCTCTTTTCCTATGTCAAAAGTTTTAGTTTTCGAGGGTAATAGCTACGTCTGTTGGAAAAATGAAGATATTAGACTATTTTATGATTGCACATGGTAAAGAAAGTGCTTAAAGGCTCTTTTCCTATTTCAAAAGTTTTCGTTTTCGAGGGTAATAGCTACGTATGTTGGAAAAATGAATATATTAAACTATTTTATGATTGCACATGGTAAAGAAAGTGCTTAAAGGCTCTTTTCCTATATCAAAAGTTTTAGTTTTCGAGGGTAATAGCTACATATGTTGGAAAAATGAAGAAATTAGACTGTTTTATGATTGCAAATGGTAAAGAATGTGATTAAAGGCTCTTTTCCTATGTCAAAAGTTTTAGTTTTCGAGGGTAATAGCTACGTATGTTGAAAAAATGAAGATATTAGACTATTTTATGATTGCAAATGGTAAAGAATGTGATTAAAGGCTCTTTTCCTATTTCAAAAGTTTTCGTTTTCGAGGGTAATAGCTACGTATGTTGGAAAAATGAAGATATTAGACTATTTTATGATTGCACATGGTAAATAAAGTGCTTAAAGGCTCTTTTCCTATTTCAAAAGTTTTAGTTTTCGAGATTAATAGTTACGTATGTTGAAAAAATGAAGATATTAGACTATTTTATGATTGCAAATGGTAAAGAATGTGATTAAAGGCTCTTTTCCTATGTCAAAAGTTTTAGTTTTCGAGGGTAATAGCTACGTATGTTGGAAAAATGAAGATATTAGACTATTTTATGATTGCAAATGGTAAAGAATGTGATTAAAGGCTCTTTTCCTATGTCAAAAGTTTTAGTTTTCGAGGGTAATAGCTACGTATGTTGAAAAAAAGAAGATATTAGACTATTTTATGATTGCAAATGGTAAAGAATGTGATTAAAGGCTCTTTTCCTATTTCAAAAGTTTTAGTTTTCGAGGGTAATTAGTTTTCGAGGGTAATGTTGGAAAAATGAAGATATTAGACTACTTTATGATTGCACATGGTAAAGAATGTGCTTAAAGGCTCTTTTCCTATGGCAAAAGTTTTAGTTTTCGAGGGTAATAGCTACGTATGTTGGAAAAATGAAGATATTAGACTATTTTATGATTGCACATGGTAAAGAATGTGATTAAAGGCTCTTTTCCTATGTCAAAAGTTTTAGTTTTCGAGGGTAATAGCTACGTATGTTGGAAAAATGAAGATATTAGACTATTTTATGATTGCACATGGTAAAGAAAGTGCTTAAAAGCTCTTTTCCTATTTCAAAAGTTTTAGTTTTCGAGGGTAATAGCTACGTATGTTGTAAAAATGAAGATATTAGACTATTTTATGATTGCACATGCTAAAGAAAGTGCTTAAAGGCTCTTTTCCTATTTCAAAAGTTTAAGTTTTCGAAGGTAATAGCTACGTATGTTGAAAAAATGAAGATATTAGACTATTTTATGATTGCAAATGGTAAAGAATGTGATTAAAGGCTCTTTTCCTATGTCAAAAGTTTTAGTTTTCGAGGGTAATAGCTACGTATGTTGGAAAAATGAAGATATTAGACTATTTTATGATTGCAAATTGTAAAGAATGTGATTAAAGGCTCTTTTCCTATGTCAAAAGTTTTAGTTTTCGAGGGTAATAGCTACGTATGTTGGAAAAATGAAGATATTAGACTATTTTATGATTGCACATGGTAAAGAATGTGATTAAAGGCTCTTTTCCTATGTCAAAAGTTTTAGTTTTCGAGGGTAATAGCTACGTATGTTGGAAAAATGAAGATATTAGAGTATTTTATGATTGTACATGGTAAAGAATGTGATTAAAGGCTCTTTTCCTATGTCAAAAGTTTTAGTTTTCGAGGGTAATAGCTACGTATGTTGAAAAAATGAAGATATTAGACTATTTTATGATTGCACATGGTAAAGAATGTGATTAAAGGCTCTTTTCCTATGTCAAAAGTTTTAGTTTTCGAGGGTAATAGCTATGTATGTTGGAAAAATGAAGATATTAGACTATTTTATGATTGCACATGGTAAAGAATGTGATTAAAGGCTCTTTTCCTATGTCAAAAGTATTAGTTTTCGAGGGTAATAGCTACGTATGTTGGAAAAATGAAGATATTATACTATTTTATGATTGCACATGGTAAAGAAAGTGCTTAAAGGCTCTTTTCCTATGTCAAAAGTTTTAGTTTTCGAGGGTAATAGCTACGTATGTTGAAAAAATGAAGATATTAGACTATTTTATAATTGCAAATGGTAACGAATGTGATTAAAGGCTCTTTTCCTATGTCAAAAGTTTTAGTTTTCAAGGGTAATAGCTACGTATGTTGGAAAAATGAAGATATTAGACTATTTTATGATTGCACATGTTAAAGAAAGTGTTTAAAGGCTCTTTTCCTATTTCAAAAGTATTAGTTTTCGAGGGTAATAGCCAAGTATGTTGAAAAAATGAAGATATTAGACTATTTTATGATTGCAAATGGTAAAGAATGTGATTAAAGGCTCTTTTCCTATGTCAAAAATTTTAGTTTTCGAGGGTAATAGCTACGTATGTTGGAAAAATGAAGATATTAGACTATTTTATGATTGCACATGGTAAAGAAAGTGCTTAAAGGCTCTTTTCCTATTTCAAAAGTTTTAGTTTTCGAGGGTAATAGCTACGTATGTTGAAAAAATGAAGATATTAGACTATTTTATAATTGCAAATGGTAACGAATGTGATTAAAGGCTCTTTTCCTATGTCAAAAGTTTTAGTTTTCGAGGGTAAAAGCTACGTATGTTGATAAAATGAAGATATTAGACTATTTTATGATTGCACATGGTAAAGAAAGTGCTTAAAGGCTCTTTTCCTATTTCAAAAGTTTTAGTTTTCGAGGGTAATAGCTACGTATGTTGAAAAAATGAAGATATTAGACTATTTTATGATTGCACATGGTAAAGAAAGTGCTTAAAGGCTCGTTTCCTATTTCAAACGTTTTAGTTTTCGAGGGTAATAGCTACGTATGTTGAAAAAATGAAGATATTAGACTATTTTATGATGGCAAATGGTAAAGAATGTGATTAAAGGGTCTTTTCCTATGTCAAAAGTTTTAGTTTTCAAGGGTAATAGCTACGTATGTTGAAAAAATGAAGATATTAGACTATTTTATAATTGCAAATGGTAACGAATGTGATTAAAGGCTCTTTTCCTATGTCAAAAGTTTTAGTTTTCGAGGGTAATAGGTACGTATGTTGGAAAAATGAAGATATTAGACTGTTTTATGATTGCAATGGTAAAGAATGTGATTAAAGGCTCTTTTCCTATGTCAAAAGTTTTAGTTTTCGAGGGTAATAGCTACGTATGTTGGAAAAATGAAGATATTAGACTATTTTATGATTGCCCATGGTAAAGAAAGTGCTTAAAGGCTCTTTTCCTATTTCAAAAGTTTTAGTTTTCGAGGGTAATAGCTACGTATGTTGAAAAAATGAAGATATTAGACTATTTTATGATTGCACATGGTAAAGAAAGTGCTTAAAGGCTCTTTTCCTATTTCAAACGTTTTAGTTTTCGAGGGTAATAGCTACGTATGTTGAAAAAATGAAGATATTAGACTATTTTATGATTGCAAATGGTAAAGAATGTGATTAAAGGCTCTTTTCCTATGTCAAAAGTTTTAGTTTTCGAGGGTAATAGCTACGTATGTTGAAAAAATGAAGATATTAGACTATTTTATGATTGCAAATGGTAAAGAATGTGATTAAAGGCTCTTTTCCTATGTCAAAAGTTTTAGTTTTCGAGGGTAATAGCTAAGTATGTTGAAAAAATGAAGATATTAGACTATTTTATGATTGCAAATGGTAAAGAATGTGATTAAAGGCTCTTTTCCTATGTCAAAAGTTTTAGTTTTCGAGGGTAATAGCTACGTATGTTGAAAAAATAAAGATATTAGACTATTTTATAATTGCAAATGGTAACGAATGTGATTAAAGGCTCTTTTCCTATGTCAAAAGTTTTAGTTTTCGAAGGTAATAGCTACGTATGTTGGAAAAATGAAGATATTAGACTATTTTATGATTGCACATGGTAAAGAATGTGATTAAAGGCTCTTTTCCTATGTCAAAAGTTTTAGTTTTAAAGGGTAATAGCTACGTATGTTGAAAAAATGAAGATATTAGACTATTTTATGATTGCACATGGTAAAGAATGTTATTAAAGGCTCTTTTCCTATGTCAAAAGTTTTAGTTTTCGAGGGTAATAGCTACGTATGTTGGAAAAATGAAGATATTAGACTATTTTATGATTGCACATGGTAAAGAAAGTGCTTAAAGGCTCTTTTCCTATTTCAAAAGTTTTATTTTTCGAGGGTAATAGCTACGTATGTTGAAAAAATGAAGATATTAGACTATTTTAGGATTGCAAATGGTAAAGAATGTGATTAAAGGCTCTTTTCCTATTTCAAAAGTTTTCGTTTTCGAGGGTAATAGCTACGTATGTTGGAAAAATGAAGATATTCGACTATTGTATGATTGCACATGGTAAAGAATCTGATTAAAGGCTCTTTTCCTATGTCAAAAGTTTTAGTTTTCGAGGGTAATAGCTACGTATGTTGAAAAAATGAAGATATTAGACTATTTTATGATTGCAAATGGTAAAGAATGTGATTAAAGGCTCTTTTCCTATGTCAAAAGTTTTAGTTTTCGAGGGTAATAGCTACGTATGTTGAAAAAATGAAGATATTAGACTACTTTATGATTGCACATGGTAAAGAATGTGATTAAAGGCTCTTTTCCTATGTCAAAAGTTTTAGTTTTCGAGGGTAATAGCTACGTATGTTGGAAAAATGAAGATATTAGACTATTTTATGATTGCACATGGTAAAGAATGTGATTAAAGGCTCTTTTCCTCTGTCAAAAGTTTTAGTTTTCGAGGGTAATAGCTACGTATGTTGGAAAAAATGAAGATATTAGACTATTTTATGATTGCACATGGTAAAGAATGTGATTAAAGGCTCTTTTCCTATGTCAAAAGTTTTAGTTTTCGAGGGTAATAGCTACGTATGTTGAAAAAATGAAGATATTAGACTATTTTATAATTGCAAATGGTAACGAATGTGATTAAAGGCTCTTTTCCTATGTCAAAAGTTTTAGTTTTCAATGGTAATAGCTACGTATGTTGAAAAAATGAAGATATTAGACTATTTTATGATTGCAAATGGTAAAGAATGTGATTAAAGGCTCTTTTCCTATGTCAAAAGTTTTAGTTTTCGAGGGTAATAGCTACGTATGTTGAAAAAATGAAGATATTAGACTATTTTATAATTGCACATGGTAAAGAATGTGATTAAAGGCTCTTTTCCTATGTCAAAAGTTTTAGTTTTCGAGGGTAATAGCTACGTATGTTGGAAACATGAAGATATTAGACTATTTTATGATTGCACATGGTATAGAAAGTGCTTAAAGGCTCTTTTCCTATTTCAAAAGTTTTAGTTTTCGAGGGTAATAGCTACGTATGTTGGAAAAATGAAGATATTAGACTATTTTATGATTGCACATGGTAAAGAATGTGATTAAAGGCTCTTTTCCTATGTCAAAAGTTTTAGTTTTCGAGGGTAATAGCTACGTATGTTGAAGAAATGAAGATATTAGACTATTTTATGATTGCACATGGTAAAGAATGTGCTTAAAGGCTCTTTTCCTATGGCAAAAGTTTTAGTTTTCGAGGGTAATAGCTACGTATGTTGAAAAAAATGAAGATATTAGACTATTTTATAATTGCAAATGGTAACGAATGTGATTAAAGGCTCTTTTCCTATGTCAAAGCTTTTAGTTTTCGAGGGTAATAGCTAATTATGTTGGAAAAATGAAGATATTAGACTATTTTATGATTGCACATGGTAAAGAATGTAATTAAAGGCTCTTTTCCTATGGCAAAAGTTTTAGTTTTCGAGGGTAATAGCTACGTATGTTGGAAAAATGAAGATATTAGACTATTTTATGATTGCACATGGTAAAGAATGTGATTAAAGGCTCCTTTCCTATGTCAAAAGTTTTAGTTTTCGAGGGTACTAGCTACGTTTGTTGAAAAAATGAAGATATTAGACTATTTTATGATTGCAAATGGTAAAGAATGTGATTAAAGGCTCTTTTCCTATGTCAAAAGTTTTAGCTTTCCAGGGTAATAGCTACGTATGTTGAAAAAATGAAGATATTAGACTATTTTATAATTGCAAATGGTAACGAATGTGATTAAAGGCTCTTTTCCTATGTCAAAAGTTTTAGTTTTCGAGGGTATTAGCTACGTATGTTGGAAAAATGAAGATATTAGACTATTTTATGATTGCACATGGTAAATTATGTGATTAAAGGCTCTTTTCCTATGTCAAAAGTTTTAGTTTTCGAGGGTAATAGCTACGTATGTTGAAAAAATGAAGATATTAGACTATTTTATAATTGCAAATGGTAACGAATGTGATTAAAGGCTCTTTTCCTATGTCAAAAGTTTTAGTTTTCGAGGGTAATAGCTACGTATGTTGGAAAAATGAAGATATTAGACTATTTTATAATTGCAAATGGTAAAGAATGTGCTTAAAGGCTCTTTTCCTATGGCAAAAGTTTTAGTTTAGGGTAATAGCTACGTATGTTGGAAAAATGAAGATATTAGACTATTTTATGATTGCACATGGTAAAGAATGTGATTAAAGGCTCTTTTCCTATGTCAAAAGTTTTAGTTTTCGAGGGTAATAGCTACGTATGTTGAAAAAATGAAGATATTAGACTATTTTATAATTGCAAAAAGTAACGAATGTGATTAAAGGCTCTTTTCCTATGTCAAAACTTTTAGTTTTCGAGGGTAATAGCTACGTATGTTGGAAAAATGAAGATATTAGACTATTTTATGATTGCACATGGTAAAGAATGTGCTTAAAGGCTCTTTTCCTATGGCAAAAGTTTTAGTTTTCGAGGGTAATAGCTACGTATGTTGGAAAAATGAAGATATTAGACTATTTTATGATTGCACATGGTAAAGAATGTGATTAAAGGCTCTTTTCCTATGTCAAAAGTTTTAGTTTTCGAGGGTAATAGCTACGTTTGTTGAAAAAATGAAGATGTTAGACTATTTTATAATTGCAAATGGTAACGAATGTGATTAAAGGCTCTTTTCCTATGTCAAAAGTTTTAGTTTTCGAGGGTAATAGCTACGTATGTTGGAAAAATGAAGATATTAGACTATTTTATGATTGCACATGGTAAAGAATGTGATTAAAGGCTCTTTTCCTATGTCAAAAGTTTTAGTTTTCGAGGGTAATAGCTACGTATGTTGGAAAAATGAAGATATTAGACTATTTTATGATTGCACATGGTAAAGAATGTGATTAAAGGCTCTTTTCCTATGTCAAAAGTTTTAGTTTTCCAGGGTAATAGCTACGTATGTTGAAGAAATGAAGATATTAGACTATTTTATGATTGCAAATGGTAAAGATTGTGATTAAAGGCTCTTTTCCTATGTCAAAAGTTTTAGTTTTCGAGGGTAATAGCTACGTATGTTGGAAAAAATGAAGATATTAGACTATTTTATGATTGCACATGGTAAAGAATGTGATTAAAGGCTCTTTTCCTATGTCAAAAGTTTTAGTTTTCGAGGGTAATAGCTACGTATGTTGAAAAAATGAAGATATTAGACTATTTTATAATTGCAAATGGTAACGAATGTGATTAAAGGCTCTTTTCCTATGTCAAAAGTTTTAGTTTTCAATGGTAATAGCTACGTATGTTGAAAAAATGAAGATATTAGACTATTTTATGATTGCAAATGGTAAAGAATGTGATTAAAGGCTCTTTTCCTATGTCAAAAGTTTTAGTTTTCGAGGGTAATAGCTACGTATGTTCAAAAAATGAAGATATTAGACTATTTTATAATTGCACATGGTAAAGAATGTGATTAAAGGCTCTTTTCCTATGTCAAAAGTTTTAGTTTTCGAGGGTAATAGCTACGTATGTTGGAAACATGAAGATATTAGACTATTTTATGATTGCACATGGTATAGAAAGTGCTTAAAGGCTCTTTTCCTATTTCAAAAGTTTTAGTTTTCGAGGGTAATAGCTACGTATGTTGGAAAAATGAAGATATTAGACTATTTTATGATTGCACATGGTAAAGAATGTGATTAAAGGCTCTTTTCCTATGTCAAAAGTTTTAGTTTTCGAGGGTAATAGCTACGTATGTTGAGAAATGAAGATATTAGACTATTTAATGATTGCACATGGTAAAGAATGTGCTTAAAGGCTCTTTTCCTATGGCAAAAGTTTTAGTTTTCGAGGGTAATAGCTACGTATGTTGAAAAAATGAAGATATTAGACTATTTTATAATTGCAAATGGTAACGAATGTGATTAAAGGCTCTTTTCCTATGTCAAAGCTTTTAGTTTTCGAGGGTAATAGCTAATTATGTTGGAAAAATGAAGATATTAGACTATTTTATGATTGCACATGGTAAAGAATGTGATTAAAGGCTCTTTTCCTATGGCAAAAGTTTTAGTTTTCGAGGGTAATAGTTACGTATGTTGGAAAAATGAAGATATTAGACTATTTTATGATTGCACATGGTAAAGAATGTGATTAAAGGCTCTTTTCCTATGTCAAAAGTTTTAGTTTTCGAGGGTACTAGCTACGTTTGTTGAAAAAATGAAGATATTAGACTATTTTATGATTGCAAATGGTAAAGAATGTGATTAAAGGCTCTTTTCCTATGTCAAAAGTTTTAGCTTTCCAGGGTAATAGCTACGTATGTTGAAAAAATGAAGATATTAGACTATTTTATAATTGCAAATGGTAACGAATGTGATTAAAGGCTCTTTTCCTATGTCAAAAGTTTTAGTTTTCGAGGGTAATAGCTACGTAGGTTGGAAAAATGAAGATATTAGACTATTTTATGATTGCACATGGTAAATTATGTGATTAAAGGCTCTTTTCCTATGTCAAAAGTTTTAGTTTTCGAGGGTAATAGCTACGTATGTTGAAAAAATGAAGATATTAGACTATTTTATAATTGCAAATGGTAACGAATGTGATTAAAGGCTCTTTTCCTATGTCAAAAGTTTTAGTTTTCGAGGGTAATAGCTACGTATGTTGGAAAAATGAAGATATTAGACTATTTTATAATTGCAAATGGTAAAGAATGTGCTTAAAGGCTCTTTTCCTATGGCAAAAGTTTTAGTTTAGGGTAATAGCTACGTATGTTGGAAAAATGAAGATATTAGGCTATTTTATGATTGCACATGGTAAAGAATGTGATTAAAGGCTCTTTTCCTATGTCAAAAGTTTTAGTTTTCGAGGGTAATAGCTACGTATGTTGAAAAAATGAAGATATTAGACTATTTTATAATTGCAAATAGTAACGAATGTGATTAAAGGCTCTTTTCCTATGTCAAAACTTTTAGTTTTCGAGGGTAATAGCTACGTATGTTGGAAAAAAGAAGATATTAGACTATTTTATGATTGCACATGGTAAAGAATGTGCTTAAAGGCTCTTTTCCTATGGCAAAAGTTTTAGTTTTCGAGGGTAATAGCTACGTATGTTGGAAAAATGAAGATATTAGACTATTTTATGATTGCACATGGTAAAGAATGTGATTAAAGGCTCTTTTCCTATGTCAAAAGTTTTAGTTTTCGAGGGTAATAGCTACGTTTGTTGAAAAAATGAAGATATTAGACTATTTTATGATTGCAAATGGTAAAGAATGTGATTAAAGGCTCTTTTCCTATGTCAAAAGGTTTAGTTTTCGAGGGTAATAGCTACGTATGTTGAAAAAATGAAGATGTTAGACTATTTTATAATTGCAAATGGTAACGAATGTGATTAAAGGCTCTTTTCCTATGTCAAAAGTTTTAGTTTTCGAGGGTAATAGCTACGTATGTTGGAAAAATGAAGATATTAGACTATTTTATGATTGCACATGGTAAAGAATGTGATTAAAGGCTCTTTTCCTATGTCAAAAGTTTTAGTTTTCGAGGGTAATAGCTACGTATGTTGGAAAAATGAAGATATTAGACTATTTTATGATTGCACATGGTAAAGAATGTGATTAAAGGCTCTTTTCCTATGTCAAAAGTTTTAGTTTTCGAGGGTAATAGCTACGTATGTTGAAGAAATGAAGATATTAGACTATTTTATGATTGCAAGTTTTCGAGGGTAATAGCTACGTATGTTGGAAAAATGAAGATATTAGACTATTTTATGATTGCACATGGTAAAGAAAGTGCTTAAAGGCTCTTTTCCTATTTCAAAAGTTTTAGTTTTCGAGGGTAAAAGCTACGTATGTTGAAAAAATGAAGATATTAGACTATTTTATGATTGCAAATGGTAAAGAATGTGATTAAAGGCTCTTTTTCTATGTCAAAAGTTTTAGTTTCCGAGGGTAATAGCTACGTATGTTGAAAAATGAAGATATTAGACTATTTTATAATTGCAAATGGTAAAGAAATTGCTTAAAGGCTCTTTTCCTATTTCAAAAGTTTTAGTTTTCGAGGGTAATAGCTACGTATGTTGAAAAAATGAAGATATTAGACTATTTTATGATTGCAAATGGTAAAGAATGTGATTAAAGGCTCTTTTCCTATGTCAAAAGTTATAGTTTTCGAGGGTAATAGCTATGTATGTTGGAAAAATGAAGATATTAGACTATTTTATGATTGCACATGGTAAAGAAAGTGCTTAAAGGCTCTTTTCCTATTTCAAAAGTTTTAGTTTTCGAGGGTAGTAGCTACGTATGTTGAAAAAATGAAGATATTAGACTATTTTATGATTGTAAATGGTAAAGAATGTGATTAAAGGCTCTTTTCCTATGTCAAAAGTTTTAGTTTTCGAGGGTAATAGCTACGTAAGTTGAAAAAATGAAGATATTAGGACTATTTTATGATTGCAAATGGTAAAGAATGTGATTAAAGGCTCTTTTCCCATGTCAAAAGTTTTAGTTTTCGAGGGTAATAGCTACGTATGTTGAAAAAATGAAGATATTAGACTATTTTATGATTGCAAATGGTAAAGAATGTGATTAAAGGCTCTATTCCTATTTCAAAAGTTTTAGTTTTCGAGGGTAATAGCTACATATGTTGGAAAAATGAAGATATTAGACTATTTTATGATTGCACATGGTAAAGAATGTGCTTAAAGGCTCTTTTCCTATGGCACAAGTTTTAGTTTTCGATGGTAATAGCTACGTATGTTGGAAAAATGAAGATATTAGACTATTTTATGATTGCACATGGTAAAGAATGTGATTAAAGGCTCTTTTCCTATGTCAAAAGTTTTAGTTTTCGAGGGTAATAGCTACGTATGTTGAAAAATGAAGATATTAGACTATTTTATGATTGCAAATGGTAAAGAATGTGATTAAAGGCTCTTTTCCTATGTCAAAAGTTTTAGTTTTCGAGGGTAATAGCTACGTATGTTGAAAAAATGAAGATATTAGACTATTTTATGATTGCAAATGGTAAAGAATGAGATTAAAGGCTCTTTTCCTATGTCAAAAGTTTTAGTTTTCGAGGGTAATAGCTACGTATGTTGAAAAAATGAAGATATTAGACTATTTTATAATTGCAAATGGTAACGAATGTGATTAAAGGCTCTTTTCCTATGTCAAAAGTTTTAGTTTTCGAGGGTAATAGCTACGTATGTTGGAAAAATGAAGATATTAGACTATTTTATAATTGCAAATGGTAAAGAATGTGCTTAAAGGCTCTTTTCCTATGGCAAAAGTTTTAGTTTTCGATGGTAATAGCTACGTATGTTGGAAAAATGAAGATATTAGACTATTTTATGATTGCACATGGTAAAGAATGTGATTAAAGGCTCTTTTCCTATGTCAAAAGTTTTAGTTTTCGAGGGTAATAG
>NW_027065683.1:0-21107 GCF_032884065.1 Artemia franciscana | reverse complement strand
ATGGTAAAGAATGTGATTAAAGGCTCTTTTCCTATTTCAAAAGTTTTAGTTTTCGAGGGTAATAGCTACGTATGTTGAAAAAATGAAGATATTAGACTATTTTATGATTGCAAATGGTAAAGAATGTGATTAAAGGCTCTTTTCCTATTTCAAAAGTTTTAGTTTTCGAGGGTAATAGCTACGTCTGTTGAAAAAATGAAGATATTAGACTATTTTATGATTGCACATGGTAAAGAATGTGATTAAAGGCTCTTTTCCTATGTCAAAAGTTTTAGTTTTCGAGGGTAATAGCTACGTATGTTGAAAAAATGAAGATATTAGACTATTTTATGATTGCAAATGGTAAAGAATGTGATTAAAGGCTCTTTTCCTATGTCAAAAGTTTTAGTTTTCGAGGGTAATAGCTACGTATGTTGAAAAAATGAAGATATTAGACTATTTTATGATTGCAAATGGTAAAGAATGTGATTAAAGGCTCTTTTCCTATTTCAAAAGTTTTAGTTTTCGAGGGTAATAGCTACGTATGTTGAAAAAATGAAGATATTAGACTATTTTATGATTGCAAATGGTAAAGAATGTGATTAAAGGCTCTTTTCCTATGTCAAAAGTTTTAGTTTTCGAGGGTAATAGCTACGTATGTTGAAAAAATGAAGATATTAGACTATTTTATGATTGCAAATGGTAAAGAATGTGATTAAAGGCTCTTTTCCTATGTCAAAAGTTTTAGTTTTCGAGGGTAATAGCTACGTATGAAAAAATGAAGATATTAGACTATTTTATGATTGCACATGGTAAAGAATGTGATTAAAGGCTCTTTTCCTATTTCAAAAGTTTTAGTTTTCGAGGGTAAGAGCTTTGTCTGTGGAAAAAATGAAGATATTAGACAATTTTATGATTGCACATGGTAAAGAATGTGATTAAAGGCTCTTTTCCTATTTCAAAAGTTTTAGTTTTCGAGGGTAATAGCTACGTATGTTGAAAAAATTAAGATATTAGACTATTTTATGATTGCACATGGTAAAGAATGTGATTAAAGGCTCTTTTCCTATGTCAAAAGTTTTAGTTTTCGGTGGTAAGAGCTACGTATGTTGAAAAAATGAAGATATTAGAATATTTTATGATTGCAAATGGTAAAGAATGTGATTAAAGGCTCTTTTCCTATTTCAAAAGTTTTAATTTTCGAGGGTAATAGATTTGTCTGTGGAAAAAATGAAGATATTAGACTATTTTATGATTGCACTTGGTAAAGAATGTGATTGAAGGCTCATTTCCTATGTCAAAAGTTTTAGTTTTCGAGGGTAATAGCTACGTATGTTGAAAAAATGAAGATATTAGACTATTTTATGATTGCAAATGGTAAAGAATGTGATTAAAGGCTCTTTTCCTATTTCAAAAGTTTTAGTTTTCGAGGGTAATAGCTACGTATGTTGAAAAAATGAAGATATTAGACTATTTTATGATTGCAATTAGTAAAGAATGTGATTAAAGGCTCTTTTCTATGTCAAAAGTTTTAGTTTTCGAGGGTAATAGCTACGTATGTTGAAAAAATGAAAATATTAGACAATTTTATGATTGCACATGGTAAAGAATGTGATTAAAGGCTCTTTTCCTATTTCAAAAGTTTTAGTTTTCGAGGGTAAGAGCTTTGTCTGTGGAAAAAATGAAGATATTAGACAATTTTATGATTGCACATGGTAAAGAATGTGATTAAAGGCTCTTTTCCTATTTCAAAAGTTTTAGTTTTTGAGGGTAATAGCTACGTATGTTGAAAAAATGAAGATATTAGACTATTTTATGATTGCACATGGTAAAGAATGTGATTAAAGGCTCTTTTCCTATGTCAAAAGTTTTAGTTTTCGAGGGTAATAGCTACGTATGTTGAAAAAATGAAGATATTAGACTATTTTATGATTGTAAATGGTAAAGAATGTGATAAAAGGCTCTTTTCCTATGTCAAAAGTTTTAGTTTTCGAGGGTAATAGCTACGTATGTTGAAAAAATGAAGATATTAGACAATTTTATGATTGCACATGGTAAAGAATGTGATTAAAGGCTCTTTTCCTATTTCAAAAGTTTTAGTTTTCGAGGGTAATAGCTACGTATGTTGAAAAAATGAAGATATTAGACTATTTTATGATTGCAAATGGTAAAGAATGTGATTAAAGGCTCTTTTCCTATTTCAAAAGTTTTAGTTTTCGAGGGTAATAGCTACGTATGTTGAAAAAATGAAGATATTAGACTATTTTATGATTGCAAATGGTAAAGAATGTGATTAAAGGCTCTTTTCCTATGTCAAAAGTTTTAGTTTTCGAGGGTAATAGCTACGTATGTTGTAAAAATGAAGATATTAGACTACATTATGATTGCACATGGTAAAGAATGTGATTAAAGGCTCTTTTCCTATGTCAAAAGTTTTAGTTTTCGAGGGTAATAGCTACGTATGTTGAAAAAATGAAGATATTAGACTATTTTATGATTGCAAATGGTAAAGAATGTGATTAAAGGCTCTTTTCCTATGTCAAAAGTTTTAGTTTTCGAGGGTAATAGCTACGTATGTTGAAAAAATGAAGATATTAGACTATTTTATGATTGCAAATGGTAAAGAATGTGATTAAAGGCTCTTTTCCTATTTCAAAAGTTTTAGTTTTCGAGGGTAATAGCTACGTATGTTGAAAAAATGAAGATATTAGACTATTTTATGATTGCAAATGGTAAAGAATGTGATTAAAGGCTCTTTTCCTATTTCAAAAGTTTTAGTTTTCGAGGGTAATAGCTACGTATGTTGAAAAAATGAAGATATTAGACTATTTTATGATTGCAAATGGTAAAGAATGTGATTAAAGGCTCTTTTCCTATTTCAAAAGTTTTAGTTTTCGAGGGTAATAGCTACGTATGTTGAAAAAATGAAGATATTAGACTATTTTATGATTGCACTTGGTAAAGAATGTGATTAAAGGCTCTTTTCCTATGTCAAAAGTTTTAGTTTTCGAGGGTAATAGCTACGTATGTTGAAAAAATGAAGATATTAGACTATTTTATGATTGCAAATGGTAAAGAATGTGATTAAAGGCTCTTTTCCTATGTCAAAAGTTTTAGTTTTCGAGGGTAATAGCTACGTATGTTGAAAAAATGAAGATATTAGACTATTTTATGATTGCAAATGGTAAAGAATGTGATTAAAGCTCTTTTCCTATTTCAAAAGTTTTAGTTTTCGAGGGTAATAGCTACGTATGTTGAAAAAATGAAGATATTAGACTATTTTATGATTGCAAATGGTAAAGAATGTGATTAAAGGCTCTTTTCCCATGTCAAAAGTTTTAGTTTTCGAGGGTAATAGCTACGTATGTTGAAAAAATGAAGATATTAGACTATTTTATGATTGCACATGGTAAAGAATGTGATTAAAGGCTCTTTTTCTTTGTCAAAAGTTTTAGTTTTCGAGGGTAATAGCGACGTATGTTGAAAAAATGAAGATATTAGACTATTTTATGATTGCAAATGGTAAAGAATGTGATTAAAGGCTCTTTTCCTATTTCAAAAGTTTTAGTTTTCGAGGGTAATAGCTTTGTCTGTGGAAAAAATGAAGATATTAGACTATTTTATGATTGCACATGGTAAAAATGTGATTAAAGGCTCTTTTCCTATGTCAAAAGTTTTAGTTTTCGAGGGTAATAGCTACGTATGTTGAAAAAATGAAGATATTAGACTATTTTATGATTGCAAATGGTAAAGAATGTGATTAAAGGCTCTTTTCCTATGTCAAAAGTTTTAGTTTTCGAGGGTAATAGCTACGTATGTTGAAAAAATGAAGATATTAGACTATTTTATGATTGCAAATGGTAAAGAATGTGATTAAAGGCTCTTTTCCTATTTCAAAAGTTTTAGTTTTCGAGGGTAATAGCTACGTATGTTGAAAAAATGAAGATATTAGACTATTTTATGATTGCAAATGGTAAAGAATGTGATTAAAGGCTCTTTTCCTATGTCAAAAGTTTTAGTTTTCGAGGGTAATAGCTACGTATGTTGAAAAAATGAAGATATTAGACTATTTTATGATTGCAAATGGTAAAGAATGTGATTAAAGGCTCTTTTCCTATGTCAAAAGTTTTAGTTTTCGAGGGTAATAGCTACGTATGTTGAAAAAATGAAGATATTAGACTATTTTATGATTGCACATGGTAAAGAATGTGATTAAAGGCTCTTTTCCTATTTCAAAAGTTTTAGTTTTCGAGGGTAAGAGCTTTGTCTGTGGAAAAAATGAAGATATTAGACAACTTTATGATTGCACATGGTAAAGAATGTGATTAAAGGCTCTTTTCCTATTTCAAAAGTTTTAGTTTTCGAGGGTAATAGCTACGTATGTTGAAAAAATTAAGATATTAGACTATTTTATAATTGCACATGGTAAAGAATGTAATTAAAGGCTCTTTTCCTATGTCAAAAGTTTTAGTTTTCGGTGGTAAGAGCTACGTATGTTGAAAAAATGAAGATATTAGAATATTTTATGATTGCAAATGGTAAAGAATGTGATTAAAGGCTCTTTTCCTATTTCAAAAGTTTTAATTTTCGAGGGTAGTAGATTTGTCTGTGGAAAAAATGAAGATATTAGACTATTTTATGATTGCACTTGGTAAAGAATGTGATTGAAGGCTCATTTCCTATGTCAAAAGTTTTAGTTTTCGAGGGTAATAGCTACGTATGTTGAAAAAATGAAGATATTAGACTATTTTATGATTGCAAATGGTAAAGAATGTGATTAAAGGCTCTTTTCCTATTTCAAAAGTTTTAGTTTTCGAGGGTAATAGCTACGTATGTTGAAAAAATGAAGATATTAGACTATTTTATGATTGCAATTAGTAAAGAATGTGATTAAAGGCTCTTTTCTATGTCAAAAGTTTTAGTTTTCGAGGGTAATAGCTACGTATGTTGAAAAAATGAAAATATTAGACAATTTTATGATTGCACATGGTAAAGAATGTGATTAAAGGCTCTTTTCCTATTTCAAAAGTTTTAGTTTTCGAGGGTAAGAGCTTTGTCTGTGGAAAAAATGAAGATATTAGACAATTTTATGATTGCACATGGTAAAGAATGTGATTAAAGGCTCTTTTCCTATTTCAAAAGTTTTAGTTTTTGAGGGTAATAGCTACGTATGTTGAAAAAATGAAGATATTAGACTATTTTATGATTGCACATGGTAAAGAATGTGATTAAAGGCTCTTTTCCTATGTCAAAAGTTTTAGTTTTCGAGGGTAATAGCTACGTATGTTGAAAAAATGAAGATATTAGACTATTTTATGATTGTAAATGGTAAAGAATGTGATAAAAGGCTCTTTTCCTATGTCAAAAGTTTTAGTTTTCGAGGGTAATAGCTACGTATGTTGAAAAAATGAAGATATTAGACAATTTTATGATTGCACATGGTAAAGAATGTGATTAAAGGCTCTTTTCCTATTTCAAAAGTTTTAGTTTTCGAGGGTAATAGCTACGTATGTTGAAAAAATGAAGATATTAGACTATTTTATGATTGCAAATGGTAAAGAATGTGATTAAAGGCTCTTTTCCTATTTCAAAAGTTTTAGTTTTCGAGGGTAATAGCTACGTATGTTGAAAAAATGAAGATATTAGACTATTTTATGATTGCAAATGGTAAAGAATGTGATTAAAGGCTCTTTTCCTATGTCAAAAGTTTTAGTTTTCGAGGGTAATAGCTACGTATGTTGTAAAAATGAAGATATTAGACTACATTATGATTGCACATGGTAAAGAATGTGATTAAAGGCTCTTTTCCTATGTCAAAAGTTTTAGTTTTCGAGGGTAATAGCTACGTATGTTGAAAAAATGAAGATATTAGACTATTTTATGATTGCAAATGGTAAAGAATGTGATTAAAGGCTCTTTTCCTATTTCAAAAGTTTTAGTTTTCGAGGGTAATAGCTACGTATGTTGAAAAAATGAAGATATTAGACTATTTTATGATTGCAAATGGTAAAGAATGTGATTAAAGGCTCTTTTCCTATTTCAAAAGTTTTAGTTTTCGAGGGTAATAGCTACGTATGTTGAAAAAATGAAGATATTAGACTATTTTATGATTGCAAATGGTAAAGAATGTGATTAAAGGCTCTTTTCCTATGTCAAAAGTTTTAGTTTTCGAGGGTAATAGCTACGTATGTTGAAAAAATGAAGATATTAGACTATTTTATGATTGCAAATGGTAAAGAATGTGATTAAAGGCTCTTTTCCTATGTCAAAAGTTTTAGTTTTCGAGGGTAATAGCTACGTATGTTGAAAAAATGAAGATATTAGACTATTTTATGATTGCAAATGGTAAAGAATGTGATTAAAGGCTCTTTTCCTATGTCAAAAGTTTTAGTTTTCGAGGGTAATAGCTACGTATGTTGAAAAAATGAAGATATTAGACTATTTTATGATTGCAAATGGTAAAGAATGTGATTAAAGGCTCTTTTCCTATTTCAAAAGTTTTAGTTTTCGAGGGTAATAGCTACGTATGTTGAAAAAATGAAGATATTAGACTATTTTATGATTGCAAATGGTAAAGAATGTGATTAAAGGCTCTTTTCCTATTTCAAAAGTTTTAGTTTTCGAGGGTAATAGCTACGTATGTTGAAAAAATGAAGATATTAGACTATTTTATGATTGCAAATGGTAAAGAATGTGATTAAAGGCTCTTTTCCTATGTCAAAAGTTTTAGTTTTCGAGGGTAATAGCTACGTATGTTGAAAAAATGAAGATATTAGACTATTTTATGATTGCACATGGTAAAGAATGTGATTAAAGGCTCTTTTCCTTTGTCAAAAGTTTTAGTTTTCGAGGGTAATAGCTACGTATGTTGAAAAAATGAAGATATTAGACTATTTTATGATTGCAAATGGTAAAGAATGTGATTAAAGGCTCTTTTCCTATTTCAAAAGTTTTAGTTTTCGAGGGTAATAGCTTTGTCTGTGGAAAAAATGAAGATATTAGACTATTTTATGATTGCACATGGTAAAGAATGTGATTAAAGGCTCTTTTCCTATGTCAAAAGTTTTAGTTTTCGAGGGTAATAGCTACGTATGTTGAAAAAATGAAGATATTAGACTATTTTATGATTGCAAATGGTAAAGAATGTGATTAAAGGCTCTTTTCCTATTGTCAAAAGTTTTAGTTTTCGAGGGTAATAGCTACGTATGTTGAAAAAATGAAGATATTAGACTATTTTATGATTGCAAATGGTAAAGAATGTGATTAAAGGCTCTTTTCCTATTCAAAAGTTTTAGTTTTCGAGGGTAATAGCTACGTATGTTGAAAAAATGAAGATATTAGACTATTTTATGATTGCACATGGTAAAGAATGTGATTAAAGGCTCTTTTCCTATTTCAAAAGTTTTAGTTTTCGAGGGTAATAGCTGTCTGTGGAAAAAATGAAGATATTAGACTATTTTATGATTGCACATGGTAAAGAATGTGATTAAAGGCTCTTTTCCTATTTCAAAAGTTTTAGTTTTCGAGGGTAATAGCTACGTATGTTGAAAAAATGAAGATATTAGACTATTTTATGATTGCACATGGTAAAGAATGTGATTAAAGGCTCTTTTCCTATGTCAAAAGTTTTAGTTTTCGAGGGTAATAGCTACGTATGTTGAAAAAATGAAGATATTAGACTATTTTATGATTGCAATGGTAAAGAATGTGATTAAAGGCTCTTTTCCTATGTCAAAAGTTTTAGTTTTCGAGGGTAATAGCTACGTATGTTGAAAAAATGAAGATATTAGACAATTTTATGATTGCACATGGTAAAGAATGTGATTAAAGGCTCTTTTCCTATTTCAAAAGTTTTAGTTTTCGAGGGTAATAGCTACGTATGTTGAAAAAATGAAGATATTAGACTATTTTATGATTGCAAATGGTAAAGAATGTGATTAAAGGCTCTTTTCCTATTTCAAAAGTTTTAGTTTTCGAGGGTAATAGCTACGTATGTTGAAAAAATGAAGATATTAGACTATTTTATGATTGCAAATGGTAAAGAATGTGATTAAAGGCTCTTTTCCTATGTCAAAAGTTTTAGTTTTCGAGGGTAATAGCTACGTATGTTGAAAAAATGAAGATATTAGACTATTTTATGATTGCACATGGTAAAGAATGTGATTAAAGGCTCTTTTCCTATTTCAAAAGTTTTAGTTTTCGAGGGTAATAGCTACGTATGTTGAAAAAATGAAGATATTAGACTATTTTATGATTGCAAATGGTAAAGAATGTGATTAAAGGCTCTTTTCCTATTTCAAAAGTTTTAGTTTTCGAGGGTAATAGCTACGTATGTTGAAAAAATGAAGATATTAGACTATTTTATGATTGCAAATGGTAAAGAATGTGATTAAAGGCTCTTTTCCTGTCAAAAGTTTTAGTTTTCGAGGGTAATAGCTACGTATGTTGAAAAAATGAAGATATTAGACTATTTTATGATTGCACATGGTAAAGAATGTGATTAAAGGCTCTTTTCCTTGTCAAAAGTTTTAGTTTTCGAGGGTAATAGCTACGTATGTTGAAAAAATGAAGATATTAGACTATTTTATGATTGCAAATGGTAAAGAATGTGATTAAAGGCTCTTTTCCTATTTCAAAAGTTTTAGTTTTCGAGGGTAATAGCTACGTATGTTGAAAAAATGAAGATATTAGACTATTTTATGATTGCACATGGTAAAGAATGTGATTAAAGGCTCTTTTCCTATTTCAAAAGTTTTAGTTTTCGAGGGTAATAGCTACGTATGTTGAAAAAATGAAGATATTAGACTATTTTATGATTGCAAATGGTAAAGAATGTGATTAAAGGCTCTTTTCCTATTTCAAAAGTTTTAGTTTTCGAGGGTAATAGCTACGTATGTTGAAAAAATGAAGATATTAGACTATTTTATGATTGCAAATGGTAAAGAATGTGATTAAAGGCTCTTTTCCTATGTCAAAAGTTTTAGTTTTCGAGGGTAATAGCTACGTATGTTGAAAAAATGAAGATATTAGACTATTTTATGATTGCAAATGGTAAAGAATGTGATTAAAGGCTCTTTTCCTATGTCAAAAGTTTTAGTTTTCGAGGGTAATAGCTACGTATGTTGAAAAAATGAAGATATTAGACTATTTTATGATTGCAATGGTAAAGAATGTGATTAAAGGCTCTTTTCCTATGTCAAAAGTTTTAGTTTTCGAGGGTAATAGCTACGTATGTTGAAAAAATGAAGATATTAGACTATTTTATGATTGCAAATGGTAAAGAATGTGATTAAAGGCTCTTTTCCTATTTCAAAAGTTTTAGTTTTCGAGGGTAATAGCTACGTATGTTGAAAAAATGAAGATATTAGACTATTTTATGATTGCACATGGTAAAGAATGTGATTAAAGGCTCTTTTCCTATGTCAAAAGTTTTAGTTTTCGAGGGTAATAGCTACGTATGTTGAAAAAATGAAGATATTAGACTATTTTATGATTGCACATGGTAAAGAATGTGATTAAAGGCTCTTTTCCTATGTCAAAAGTTTTAGTTTTCGAGGGTAATAGCTACGTATGTTGAAAAAATGAAGATATTAGACTATTTTATGATTGCAAATGGTAAAGAATGTGATTAAAGGCTCTTTTCCTATGTCAAAAGTTTTAGTTTTCGAGGGTAATAGCTACGTATGTTGAAAAAATGAAGATATTAGACTATTTTATGATTGCAAATGGTAAAGAATGTGATTAAAGGCTCTTTTCCTATTTCAAAAGTTTTAGTTTTCGAGGGTAATAGCTACGTATGTTGAAAAAATGAAGATATTAGACTATTTTATGATTGCAAATGGTAAAGAATGTGATTAAAGGCTCTTTTCCTATTTCAAAAGTTTTAGTTTTCGAGGGTAATAGCTACGTATGTTGAAAAAATGAAGATATTAGACTATTTTATGATTGCAAATGGTAAAGAATGTGATTAAAGGCTCTTTTCCTATGTCAAAAGTTTTAGTTTTCGAGGGTAATAGCTACGTATGTTGAAAAAATGAAGATATTAGACTATTTTATGATTGCAAATGGTAAAGAATGTGATTAAAGGCTCTTTTCCTATGTCAAAAGTTTTAGTTTTCGAGGGTAATAGCTACGTATGTTGAAAAAATGAAGATATTAGACTATTTTATGATTGCACATGGTAAAGAATGTGATTAAAGGCTCTTTTCCTTTGTCAAAAGTTTTAGTTTTCGAGGGTAATAGCTACGTATGTTGAAAAAATGAAGATATTAGACTATTTTATGATTGCAAATGGTAAAGAATGTGATTAAAGGCTCTTTTCCTATTTCAAAAGTTTTAGTTTTCGAGGGTAATAGCTTTGTCTGTGGAAAAAATGAAGATATTAGACTATTTTATGATTGCACATGGTAAAGAATGTGATTAAAGGCTCTTTTCCTATGTCAAAAGTTTTAGTTTTCGAGGGTAATAGCTACGTATGTTGAAAAAATGAAGATATTAGACTATTTTATGATTGCAAATGGTAAAGAATGTGATTAAAGGCTCTTTTCCTATTTCAAAAGTTTTAGTTTTCGAGGGTAATAGCTACGTATGTTGAAAAAATGAAGATATTAGACTATTTTATGATTGCAATGGTAAAGAATGTGATTAAAGGCTCTTTTCCTATTTCAAAAGTTTTAGTTTTCGAGGGTAATAGCTACGTATGTTGAAAAAATGAAGATATTAGACTATTTTATGATTGCACATGGTAAAGAATGTGATTAAAGGCTCTTTTCCTATTTCAAAAGTTTTAGTTTTCGAGGGTAATAGCTTTGTCTGTGAAAAAATGAAGATATTAGACTATTTTATGATTGCACATGGTAAAGAATGTGATTAAAGGCTCTTTTCCTATTTCAAAAGTTTTAGTTTTCGAGGGTAATAGCTACGTATGTTGAAAAAATGAAGATATTAGACTATTTTATGATTGCAATGGTAAAGAATGTGATTAAAGGCTCTTTTCCTATGTCAAAAGTTTTAGTTTTCGAGGGTAATAGCTACGTATGTTGAAAAAATGAAGATATTAGACTATTTTATGATTGCAAATGGTAAAGAATGTGATTAAAGGCTCTTTTCCTATGTCAAAAGTTTTAGTTTTCGAGGGTAATAGCTACGTATGTTGAAAAAATGAAGATATTAGACAATTTTATGATTGCACATGGTAAAGAATGTGATTAAAGGCTCTTTTCCTATTTCAAAAGTTTTAGTTTTCGAGGGTAATAGCTACGTATGTTGAAAAAATGAAGATATTAGACTATTTTATGATTGCACATGGTAAA
This sequence comes from Artemia franciscana, assembly GCF_032884065.1. Lineage (NCBI taxonomy): Eukaryota > Metazoa > Arthropoda > Branchiopoda > Anostraca > Artemiidae > Artemia > Artemia franciscana. The sequence goes on along the minus strand of NW_027065683.1, from coordinate 9,816 downwards.
GAATGTGATTAAAGGCTCTTTTCCTATTTCAAAAGTTTTAGTTTTCGAGGGTAATAGCTACGTATGTTGAAAAAATGAAGATATTAGACTATTTTATGATTGCAATGGTAAAGAATGTGATTAAAGGCTCTTTTCCTATGTCAAAAGTTTTAGTTTTCGAGGGTAATAGCTACGTATGTTGAAAAAATGAAGATATTAGACTATTTTATGATTGCAAATGGTAAAGAATGTGATTAAAGGCTCTTTTCCTATTTCAAAAGTTTTAGTTTTCGAGGGTAATAGCTACGTATGTTGAAAAAATGAAGATATTAGACTATTTTATGATTGCAAATGGTAAAGAATGTGATTAAAGGCTCTTTTCCTATTTCAAAAGTTTTAGTTTTCGAGGGTAATAGCTACGTATGTTGAAAAAATGAAGATATTAGACTATTTTATGATTGCAAATGGTAAAGAATGTGATTAAAGGCTCTTTTCCTATTGTCAAAAGTTTTAGTTTTCGAGGGTAATAGCTACGTATGTTGAAAAAATGAAGATATTAGACTATTTTATGATTGCAAATGGTAAAGAATGTGATTAAAGGCTCTTTTCCTATTTCAAAAGTTTTAGTTTTCGAGGGTAATAGCTACGTATGTTGAAAAAATGAAGATATTAGACTATTTTATGATTGCACATGGTAAAGAATGTGATTAAAGGCTCTTTTCCTATTTCAAAAGTTTTAGTTTTCGAGGGTAATAGCTACGTATGTTGAAAAAATGAAGATATTAGACTATTTTATGATTGCAAATGGTAAAGAATGTGATTAAAGGCTCTTTTCCTATTTCAAAAGTTTTAGTTTTCGAGGGTAATAGCTACGTATGTTGAAAAAATGAAGATATTAGACTATTTTATGATTGCAAATGGTAAAGAATGTGATTAAAGGCTCTGTTCCTATGTCAAAAGTTTTAGTTTTCGAGGGTAATAGCTACGTATGTTGAAAAAATGAAGATATTAGACTATTTTATGATTGCACATGGTAAAGAATGTGATTAAAGGCTCTTTTCCTATGTCAAAAGTTTTAGTTTTCGAGGGTAATAGCTACGTATGTTGAAAAAATGAAGATATTAGACTATTTTATGATTGCAAATGGTAAAGAATGTGATTAAAGGCTCTTTTCCTTTGCAAAAGTTTTAGTTTTCGAGGGTAATAGCTACGTATGTTGAAAAAATGAAGATATTAGACTATTTTATGATTGCACATGGTAAAGAATGTGATTAAAGGCTCTTTTCCTATTTCAAAAGTTTTAGTTTTCGAGGGTAATAGCTTTGTCTGTGGAAAAAATGAAGATATTAGACTATTTTATGATTGCACATGGTAAAGAATGTGATTAAAGGCTCTTTTCCTATTTCAAAAGTTTTAGTTTTCGAGGGTAATAGCTGTATGTTGAAAAAATGAAGATATTAGACTATTTTATGATTGCACATGGTAAAGAATGTGATTAAAGGCTCTTTTCCTATGTCAAAAGTTTTAGTTTTCGAGGGTAATAGCTACGTATGTTGAAAAAATGAAGATATTAGACTATTTTATGATTGCAAATGGTAAAGAATGTGATTAAAGGCTCTTTTCCTATGTCAAAAGTTTTAGTTTTCGAGGGTAATAGCTACGTATGTTGAAAAAATGAAGATATTAGACTATTTTATGATTGCAAATGGTAAAGAATGTGATTAAAGGCTCTTTTCCTATTTCAAAAGTTTTAGTTTTCGAGGGTAATAGCTACGTATGTTGAAAAAATGAAGATATTAGACTATTTTATGATTGCAAATGGTAAAGAATGTGATTAAAGGCTCTTTTCCTATTTCAAAAGTTTTAGTTTTCGAGGGTAATAGCTACGTATGTTGAAAAAATGAAGATATTAGACTATTTTATGATTGCAAATGGTAAAGAATGTGATTAAAGGCTCTTTTCCTATTTCAAAAGTTTTAGTTTTCGAGGGTAATAGCTACGTATGTTGAAAAAATGAAGATATTAGACTATTTTATGATTGCAAATGGTAAAGAATGTGATTAAAGGCTCTTTTCCTATGTCAAAAGTTTTAGTTTTCGAGGGTAATAGCTACGTATGTTGAAAAAATGAAGATATTAGACTATTTTATGATTGCAAATGGTAAAGAATGTGATTAAAGGCTCTTTTCCTATTTCAAAAGTTTTAGTTTTCGAGGGTAATAGCTACGTATGTTGAAAAAATGAAGATATTAGACTATTTTATGATTGCAAATGGTAAAGAATGTGATTAAAGGCTCTTTTCCTATTTCAAAAGTTTTAGTTTTCGAGGGTAATAGCTACTTATGTTGAAAAAATGAAGATATTAGACTATTTTATGATTGCAAATGGTAAAGAATGTGATTAAAGGCTCTTTTCCTATTTCAAAAGTTTTAGTTTTCGAGGGTAATAGCTTTGTCTGTGGAAAAAATGAAGATATTAGACTATTTTATGATTGCACATGGTAAAGAATGTGATTAAAGGCTCTTTTCCTATTTCAAAAGTTTTAGTTTTCGAGGGTAATAGCTACGTATGTTGAAAAAATGAAGATATTAGACTATTTTATGATTGCACATGGTAAAGAATGTGATTAAAGGCTCTTTTCCTATGTCAAAAGTTTTAGTTTTCGAGGGTAATAGCTACGTATGTTGAAAAAATGAAGATATTAGACTATTTTATGATTGCAAATGGTAAAGAATGTGATTAAAGGCTCTTTTCCTATTCAAAAGTTTTAGTTTTCGAGGGTAATAGCTACGTATGTTGAAAAAATGAAGATATTAGACTATTTTATGATTGCACATGGTAAAGAATGTGATTAAAGGCTCTTTTCCTATTTCAAAAGTTTTAGTTTTCGAGGGTAATAGCTTTGTATGTGAAAAAATGAAGATATTAGACTATTTTATGATTGCACATGGTAAAGAATGTGATTAAAGGCTCTTTTCCTATTTCAAAAGTTTTAGTTTTCGAGGGTAATAGCTACGTATGTTGAAAAAATGAAGATATTAGACTATTTTATGATTGCAAATGGTAAAGAATGTGATTAAAGGCTCTTTTCCTATGTCAAAAGTTTTAGTTTTCGAGGGTAATAGCTACGTATGTTGAAAAAATGAAGATATTAGACTATTTTATGATTGCAAATGGTAAAGAATGTGATTAAAGGCTCTTTTCCTATGTCAAAAGTTTTAGTTTTCGAGGGTAATAGCTACTTATGTTGAAAAAATGAAGATATTAGACTATTTTATGATTGCACATGGTAAAGAATGTGATTAAAGGCTCTTTTCCTATTTCAAAAGTTTTAGTTTTCGAGGGTAATAGCTACGTATGTTGAAAAAATGAAGATATTAGACTATTTTATGATTGCAATGGTAAAGAATGTGATTAAAGGCTCTTTTCCTATTTCAAAAGTTTTAGTTTTCGAGGGTAATAGCTACGTATGTTGAAAAAATGAAGATATTAGACTATTTTATGATTGCAAATGGTAAAGAATGTGATTAAAGGCTCTTTTCCTATTCAAAAGTTTTAGTTTTCGAGGGTAATAGCTACGTATGTTGAAAAAATGAAGATATTAGACTATTTTATGATTGCAAATGGTAAAGAATGTGATTAAAGGCTCTTTTCCTATGTCAAAAGTTTTAGTTTTCGAGGGTAATAGCTACGTATGTTGAAAAAATGAAGATATTAGACTATTTTATGATTGCAAATGGTAAAGAATGTGATTAAAGGCTCTTTTCCTATGTCAAAAGTTTTAGTTTTCGAGGGTAATAGCTACGTATGTTGAAAAAATGAAGATATTAGACTATTTTATGATTGCAATGGTAAAGAATGTGATTAAAGGCTCTTTTCCTTGTCAAAAGTTTTAGTTTTCGAGGGTAATAGCTACGTATGTTGAAAAAATGAAGATATTAGACTATTTTATGATTGCAAATGGTAAAGAATGTGATTAAAGGCTCTTTTCCTATTTCAAAAGTTTTAGTTTTCGAGGGTAATAGCTACGTATGTTGAAAAAATGAAGATATTAGACTATTTTATGATTGCAAATGGTAAAGAATGTGATTAAAGGCTCTTTTCCTATTTCAAAAGTTTTAGTTTTCGAGGGTAATAGCTACGTATGTTGAAAAAATGAAGATATTAGACTATTTTATGATTGCAAATGGTAAAGAATGTGATTAAAGGCTCTTTTCCTATTTCAAAAGTTTTAGTTTTCGAGGGTAATAGCTACGTATGTTGAAAAAATGAAGATATTAGACTATTTTATGATTGCAAATGGTAAAGAATGTGATTAAAGGCTCTTTTCCTATTTCAAAAGTTTTAGTTTTCGAGGGTAATAGCTACGTATGTTGAAAAAATGAAGATATTAGACTATTTTATGATTGCACATGGTAAAGAATGTGATTAAAGGCTCTTTTCCTATTTCAAAAGTTTTAGTTTTCGAGGGTAATAGCTACGTATGTTGAAAAAATGAAGATATTAGACTATTTTATGATTGCAAATGGTAAAGAATGTGATTAAAGGCTCTTTTCCTATTTCAAAAGTTTTAGTTTTCGAGGGTAATAGCTACGTATGTTGAAAAAATGAAGATATTAGACTATTTTATGATTGCACATGGTAAAGAATGTGATTAAAGGCTCTTTTCCTATTTCAAAAGTTTTAGTTTTCGAGGGTAATAGCTACGTATGTTGAAAAAATGAAGATATTAGACTATTTTATGATTGCAAATGGTAAAGAATGTGATTAAAGGCTCTTTTCCTATTTCAAAAGTTTTAGTTTTCGAGGGTAATAGCTGTATGTGAAAAAATGAAGATATTAGACTATTTTATGATTGCACATGGTAAAGAATGTGATTAAAGGCTCTTTTCCTATTTCAAAAGTTTTAGTTTTCGAGGGTAATAGCTACGTATGTTGAAAAAATGAAGATATTAGACTATTTTATGATTGCAAATGGTAAAGAATGTGATTAAAGGCTCTTTTCCTATGTCAAAAGTTTTAGTTTTCGAGGGTAATAGCTACGTATGTTGAAAAAATGAAGATATTAGACTATTTTATGATTGCACATGGTAAAGAATGTGATTAAAGGCTCTTTTCCTATTTCAAAAGTTTTAGTTTTCGAGGGTAATAGCTTTGTATGTTGAAAAAATGAAGATATTAGACAATTTTATGATTGCACATGGTAAAGAATGTGATTAAAGGCTCTTTTCCTATTTCAAAAGTTTTAGTTTTTGAGGGTAATAGCTACGTATCATGAAAAAATGAAGATATTAGACTATTTTATGATTGCACATGGTAAAGAATGTGATTAAAGGCTCTTTTCCTATTTCAAAAGTTTTAGTTTTCGAGGGTAATAGCTACGTATGTTGAAAAAATGAAGATATTAGACTATTTTATGATTGCAATGGTAAAGAATGTGATTAAAGGCTCTTTTCCTATGTCAAAAGTTTTAGTTTTCGAGGGTAATAGCTACGTATGTTGAAAAAATGAAGATATTAGACTATTTTATGATTGCACATGGTAAAGAATGTGATTAAAGGCTCTTTTCCTATTTCAAAAGTTTTAGTTTTCGAGGGTAATAGCTTTGTCTGTGAAAAAATGAAGATATTAGACAATTTTATGATTGCACATGGTAAAGAATGTGATTAAAGGCTCTTTTCCTATTTCAAAAGTTTTAGTTTTTCGAGGGTAATAGCTACGTATGTGAAAAAATGAAGATATTAGACTATTTTATGATTGCACATGGTAAAGAATGTGATTAAAGGCTCTTTTCCTATGTCAAAAGTTTTAGTTTTCGAGGGTAATAGCTACGTATGTTGAAAAAATGAAGATATTAGACTATTTTATGATTGCAAATGGTAAAGAATGTGATTAAAGGCTCTTTTCCTATGTCAAAAGTTTTAGTTTTCGAGGGTAATAGCTACGTATGTTGAAAAAATGAAGATATTAGACTATTTTATGATTGCACATGGTAAAGAATGTGATTAAAGGCTCTTTTCCTATTTCAAAAGTTTTAGTTTTTGAGGGTAATAGCTACGTATGTTGAAAAAATGAAGATATTAGACTATTTTATGATTGCAAATGGTAAAGAATGTGATTAAAGGCTCTTTTCCTATTTCAAAAGTTTTAGTTTTCGAGGGTAATAGCTACGTATGTTGAAAAAATGAAGATATTAGACTATTTTATGATTGCAAATGGTAAAGAATGTGATTAAAGGCTCTTTTCCTATTTCAAAAGTTTTAGTTTTCGAGGGTAATAGCTACGTATGTTGAAAAAATGAAGATATTAGACTATTTTATGATTGCAAATGGTAAAGAATGTGATTAAAGGCTCTTTTCCTATGTCAAAAGTTTTAGTTTTCGAGGGTAATAGCTACGTATGCTGAAAAAATTAAGATATTAGACTATTTTATGATTGCACATGGTAAAGAATGTGATTAAAGGCTCTTTTCCCTTGTCAAAAGTTTTAGTTTTCGAGGGTAATAGCTACGTATGTTGAAAAAATGAAGATATTAGACTATTTTATGATTGCAAATGGTAAAGAATGTGATTAAAGGCTCTTTTCCTATTTCAAAAGTTTTAGTTTTCGAGGGTAATAGCTACGTATGTTGAAAAAATGAAGATATTAGACTATTTTATGATTGCAAATGGTAAAGAATGTGATTAAAGGCTCTTTTCCATTGTCAAAAGTTTTAGTTTTCGAGGGTAATAGCTACGTATGTTGAAAAAATGAAGATATTAGACTATTTTATGATTGCAAATGGTAAAGAATGTGATTAAAGGCTCTTTTCCTATGTCAAAAGTTTTAGTTTTCGAGGGTAATAGCTAGGTATGCTGAAAAAATGAAGATATTAGACTATTTTATGATTGCAAATGGTAAAGAATGTGATTAAAGGCTCTTTTCCTATTTCAAAAGTTTTAGTTTTCGGGGTAATAGCTTTGTCTTTGGAAAAAATGAAGATATTAGACTATTTTATGATTGCACATGGTAAAAAATGTGATTAAAGGCTCTTTTCCTATGTCAAAAGTTTTAGTTTTCGATGGTAGTAGCTACGTATGTTGAAAAAATGAAGATATTAGACTATTTTATGATTGCAAATGGTAAAGAATGTGATTAAAGGCTCTTTTCCTATTTCAAAAGTTTTAGTTTTCGAGGGTAATAGCTACGTATGTTGAAAAAATGAAGATATTAGACTATTTTATGATTGCACATGGTAAAGAATGTGATTAAAGGCTCTTTTCCTATTTCAAAAGTTTAGTTTTCGAGGGTAAGAGCTTTGTCAGTGGAAAAAATGAAGATATTAGACATTTTTATGATTGCACATGGTAAAGAATGTGATTAAAGGCTCTTTTCCTATTTCAAAAGTTTTAGTTTTCGAGGGTAATAGCTACGTATGTTGAAAAAATGAAGATATTAGACTATTTTATGATTGCAAATGGTAAAGAATGTGATTAAAGGCTCTTTTCCTATTTCAAAAGTTTTAGTTTTCGAGGGTAATAGCTACGTATGTTGAAAAAATGAAGATATTAAACTATTTTATGATTGCAAATGGTAAAGAATGTGATTAAAGGCTCTTTTCCTATGTCACAAGTTTTAGTTTTGGAGGGTAATAGCTATGTATGTTGAAAAAATGAAGATATTAGACAATTTTATGATTGCACATGGTAAAGAATGTGATTAAAGGCTCTTTTCCTATTTCAAAAGTTTTAGTTTTCGAGGGTAAGAGCTTTGTCTGTGGATAAAATGAAGATATTGGACAATTTTATGATTGCACATGGTAAAGAATGTGATTAAAGGCTCTTTTCCTATTTCAAAAGTTTTAGTTTTTGAGGGTAATAGCTACGTATCATGAAAAAATGAAGATGTTAGACTATTTTGTGATTGCACATGGTAAAGAATGTGATTAAAGGCTCTTTTCCTATGTCAAAAGTTTTAGTTTTCGAGGGTAATAGCTACGTATGTTGAAAAAATGAAGATATTAGACTATTTTATGATTGCAAATGGTAAAGAATGTGATAAAAGGCTCTTTTCCCATGTCAAAAGTTTTAGGTTTCGAGGGTAATAGCTACGTATGTTGAAAAAATGAAGATATTAGACAATTTTATGATTGCACATGGTAAAGAATGTGATTAAAGGCTCTTTTCCTATTTCAAAAGTTTTAGTTTTCGAGGGTAATAGCTACGTATGTTGAAAAAATGAAGATATTAGACTATTTTATGATTGCAAATGGTAAAGAATGTGATTAAAGGCTCTTTTCCTATGTCAAAAGTTTTAGTTTTCGAGGGTAATAGCTACGTATGTTGAAAAAATGAAGATATTAGACTATTTTATGATTGCACATGGTAAAGAATGTGATTAAAGGCTCTTTTCCTATTTCAAAAGTTTTAGTTTTCGAGGTTAATAGCTACGTATGTTGAAAAAATGAAGATATTAGACTATTTTATGATTGCAAATGGTAAAGAATGTGATTAAAGCCTCTTTTCCTATTTCAAAAGTTTTAGTTTTCGAGGGTAATAGCAACGTATGTTGAAAAAATGAAGATATTAGACTATTTTATGATTGCAAATGGTAAAGAATGTGATTAAAGGCTCTTTTCCCATGTCAAAAGTTTTAGTTTTTGAGGCTAATAGCTACGTATGCTGAAAAAATGAAGATATTAGACTATTTTATGATTGCACATGGTAAAGAATGTGATTAAAGGCTCTTTTCCTTTGTCAAAAATTTTAGTTTTCGAGGGTAATAGCGACGTATGTTAAAAAAATGAAGATATTGGACTATTTTATGATTGCAAATGGTAAAGAATGTGATTAAAGGCTCTTTTCCTATTTCAAAAGTTTTAGTTTTCGGGGTAATAGCTTTGTCTGTGGAAAAAATGAAGATACTAGACTATTTTATGATTGCACACGGTAAAAAATGTGATTAAAGGCTCTTTTCCTATGTCAAAAGTTTTAGTTTTCGAGGGTAATAGCTACGTATGTTGAAAAAATGAAGATATTAGACTATTTTATGATTGCAAATGGTAAAGAATGTGATTAAAGGCTCTTTTCCTATTTCAAAAGTTTTAGTATTCGAGGGTAATAGCTACGTATATTGAAAAAATGAAGATATTAGACTATTTTATGATTGCAAATGGTAAAGAATGTGATTCAAGGCTCTTTTCCTATGTCAAAAGTTTTAGTTTTCGAGGGTAATAGCTACGTATGTTGAAAAAATGATATATTAGACTATTTTATGATTGCAAATGGTAAAGAATGTGATTAAAGGCTCTTTTCCTATTTCAAAAGTTTTAGTTTTCGAGGGTAATAGCTATATCTGTTAAAAAAATGAAGATATTAGACTATTTTATGATTGCACATGGTAAAAAATGTGATTAAAGGCTCTTTTCCTATTTCAAAAGTTTTAGTTTTCGAGGGTAATAGCTACGTATGTTGAAAAAATGAAGATATTAGACTATTTTATGATTGCAAATGGTAAAGAATGTTATAAAAGGCTCTTTTCCCATGTCAAAAGTTTTAGGTTTCGAGGGTAATAGCTACGTATGTTGAAAAAATGAAGATATTAGACAATTTTATGATTGCACATGGTAAAGAATGTGATTAAAGGCTCTTTTCCTATTTCAAAAGTTTTAGTTTTCGAGGGTAATAGCTACGTATGTTGAAAAAATGAAGATATTAGACTATTTTATGATTGCAAATGGTAAAGAATGTGATTAAAGGCTCTTTTCCTATGTCAAAAGTTTTAGTTTTCGAGGGTAATAGCTACGTATGTTGAAAAAATGAAGATATTAGACTATTTTATGATTGCACATGGTAAAGGT
>NW_027065682.1:0-21111 GCF_032884065.1 Artemia franciscana | reverse complement strand
GTGTCCCACCTGTGAATTGAGATAGATATAAATATATATATTTTTTGAACTACATAAAACTTGCGAATATACAACATTCTTCGCTGTCCAATTTAACTACGTAAAACTTAAGAATATACAACATTCTTCCATGTCCTATTGTTTGTGCATATAAATAGATTGTTAGGTTTACCTAACTCTTGAACATGCAACATAAAATTGTCCATGGGAAAAGCAATCCGTATTCAGATCTATACCTGATTATTCTAATGATTGCCCTTTAGCTTTGTTGATGCTGATTGCTAATTAAACATTCCCTGTGTCCCCGTCGTCATTTATATATCCCCCTGTGCCCCCTGGCACCCCCCTTGTAGTTGTGTCCCTGTGTCCTGGTCGTCATTTATATTCCCAGTATTCCGGTCGTCATTTGTGTCCCGGTGTCCCCAGTCTGTACTTTCTCTTTGAGTGTCGAGGTCGTCATTTATATTCCCTGTGTCCCAGCATCCCGGTCGTCATTTGTTTCCCGGTGTCCCGGTCTGTAATTTCTCTTCGAACAATCCCTGTGTCCCGGTCGTCATTTATATATCTTCCCTGTATCCCCGTCGTCCCCTTTGTAGTTGTGTCACTGTGTCCCAGTCGTCATTTATATTCCCTGTGTCCCGGTATCCCAGTCTGTAATTTCTCTTTGAGGTTCCCGGTCGTCATTTATATTCCCTGTATCCCCGTGTCCCGGTCGTCATTTGTGTCCCGGTCTGTAATTTCATCAGTTGACAAACATGACGTCAGTCGACAAACAATTTCATGACGCATACAGCTCAATCCTTACAATGACGTCAGTCGACACACCTGAAGTCACTCGACAGACACACAAACAACTTATTTTTATATATATAGATATGTAGCTGTTGGGGGGGGGGGGGGGGCTTGGGGGGCATCGCACCCCCATGCCCCCCGCGCGCGTAAGTCGTTACACGCCATATGAGTTACCTGCCATTGTAGTTGTGTACCTGTGAATTGAGATAGATATAAATATATATATTTTTTGAACTACATAAAACTTGCGAATATACAACATTCTTCGCTGTCCAATTTAACTACGTAAAACTTAAGAATATACAACATTCTTCCATGTCCTATTGTTTGTGCATATAAATAGATTGTTAGGTTTACCTAACTCTTGAACATGCAACATAAAATTGTCCATGGAAAAGCAATCCGTATTCAGATCTATACCTGATTATTCTAATGATTGCCCTTTAGCTTTGTTGATGCTGATTGCTAATCAAACATTCCCTGTGTCCCCGTCGTCATTTATATATCCCCCTGTGCTCCCTGGCACCCCCCTTGTAGTTGTGTCCCTGTGTCCTGGTCGTCATTTATATTCCCAGTATTCCGGTCGTCATTTGTGTCCCGGTGTCCCAGTCTGTACTTTCTCTTTGAGTGTCGAGGTCGTCATTTATATTCCCTGTGTCCCAGCATCCCGGTCGTCATTTGTTTCCCCGTGTCCCGGTCTGTAATTTCTCTTCGAACAATCCCTGTGTCCCGGTCGTCATTTATATATCTTCCCTGTACCCCCGTCGTCCCCTTTGTAGTTGTGTCACTGTGTCCCGGTCGTCATTTATATTCCCTGTGTCCCGGTGTCCCAGTCTGTAATTTCTCTTTGAGGTTCCCGGTCGTCATTTATATTCCCTGTATCCCCGTGTCCCGGTCGTCATTTGTGTCCCGGTCTGTAATTTCATCAGTTGACAAACATTACGTCAGTCGACAAACAATTTCATGACGCATACAGCTCAATCCTTACAATGACGTCAGTCGACACACCTGAAGTCACTCGACAGACACACAGACAACTTATTTTTATATATATAGATATATAGCTGTTGGGGGGGGGGCTTGGGGGGCATCGCGCCCCCAAGCCCCCCGCGCGCGTAAGTCGTTACACGCCATATTAGTTACCTGCCATTGTAGTTGTGTCCCTGTGTCCCACCTGTGAATTGAGATAGATATAAATATATATATTTTTTGAACTACATAAAACTTGCGAATATACAACATTCTTCGCTGTCCAATTTAACTACGTAAAACTTAAGAATATACAACATTCTTCCATGTCCAATTGTTTGTGCATATAAATAGATTGTTAGGTTTACCTAACTCTTGAACATGCAACATAAAATTGTCCATGGGAAAAGCAATCCGTATTCAGATCTATACCTGATTATTCTAATGATTGCCCTTTAGCTTTGTTGATGCTGATTGCTAATCAAACATTCCCTGTGTCCCCGTCGTCATTTATATATCCCCCTGTGCCCCCTGGCACCCCCCTTGTAGTTGTGTCCCTGTGTCCTGGTCGTCATTTATATTCACAGTTTTCCGGTCGTCATTTGTGTCCCGGTGTCCCAGTCTGTACTTTGTCTTTGAGTGTCGAGGTCGTCATTTATATTCCCTGTGTCCCAGCATCCCGGTCGTCATTTGTTTCCCGGTGTCCCGGTCTGTAATTTCTCTTCGAACAATCCCTGTGTCCCGGTCGTCATTTATATATCTTCCCTGTACCCCCGTCGTCCTCTTTGTAGTTGTGTCACTGTGTCCCGGTCGTCATTTATATTCCCTGTGTCCCGTTGTCCCAGTCTGTAATTTCTCTTTGAGGTTCCCGGTCGTCATTTATATTCCCTGTATCCCCGTGTCCCGGTCGTCATTTGTGTCCCGGTCTGTAATTTCATCAGTTGACAAACATGACGTCAGTCGACAAACAATTTCATGACGCATTCAGCTCAATCCTTACAATGACGTCAGTCGACACACCTGAAGTCACTCGACAGACACACAGACAACTTATTTTTATATATATAGATATATAGCTGTTGGGGGGGGGGGCTTGGGGGGGCATCGCAGCCCCAAGCCCCCCGCGCGCGTAAGTTGTTACACGCCATATTAGTTACCTGCCATTGTAGTTGTGTCCCTGTGTCCCACCTGTGAATTGAGATAGATATAAATATATATATTTTTTGGACTACATAAAACTTGCGAATATACAACATTCTTCGCTGTCCAATTTAACTACGTAAAACTTAAGAATATACAACATTCTTCCATGTCCTATTGTTTGTGCATATAAATAGATTGTTAGGTTTACCTAACTCTTGAACATGCAACATAAAATTGTCCATGGGAAAAGCAATCCGTATTCAGATCTATACCTGATTATTCTAATGATTGCCCTTTAGCTTTGTTGATGCTGATTGCTAATCAAAAATTCCCTGTGTCCCCGTCGTCATTTATATATCCCCCTGTGCCCCCTGGCACCCCCCTTGTAGTTGTGTCCCTGTATCCTGGTCGTCATTTATATTCCCAGTATTCCGGTCGTCATTTGTGTCCCGGTGTCCCAGTCTGTACTTTCTCTTTGAGAAAGGCTCTTTTCCTATTTCAAGTCAAATCGAGTCCTATCGAGTCAAAACGTAATTTTATCCAGCAATTACAGGCAAGTGCCTGTAATTGCCATTCTTTACCATGTAATTGACATTCTTTACCATGTGCAATCATAAAATAGTCTAATATCTTCATTTTTTCAACATACGTAGCTATTACCCTCGAAAACTAAAACTTTTGAAATAGGAAAAGAGCCTTTAATCACATTCTTTACCATTTGCAATCATAAAATAGTCTAATATCTTCATTTTTTCAACATACGTAGCTATTACCCTCAAAAACTATAACTTTTGACATAGAAAATAGCCTTTAATCACATTCTTTAGCATTTGCAATCATAAAATAGTCTAATATCTTCATTTTTTCAACATACGTAGCTATTACCCTCGAAAACTACAACTTTTGACATAGGAAAAGAGCCTTTAATCACATTCTTTACCATTTGCAATGATAAAATAGTCTAATATCTTCATTTTTTTCAACATACGTAGCTATTACCCTCGAAAACTAAAACTTTTGAAATAGGAAAAGAGCCTTTAATCACATTCTTTACCATGTGCAATCATAAAATTGTCTAATATCTTCATTTTTTCCACAGATAAGGCTCTTACCCTCGAAAACTAGAACTTTTGAAATAGGAAAAGAGCTTTGAATCACATTCTTTACCATTTGCAATCATAAAATAGTCTAATATCTTCATTTTTTCCACAGACATAGCTATTACACTCGAAAACTAAAACTTTTGACATAGGAAAAGAGCCTTTAAGCACATTCTTTACCATGTGCAATCATAAAATAGTCTAATATCTTCATTTTTTCAACATACGTAGCTATTACCCTCGAAAACTAAAACTTTTGACATGGGAAAAGAGCCTTTAAGCACATTCTTTAATCAAAAAATAGTCTAATATCTTCATTTTTTCAACATACGTAGCTATTACCCTCGAAAACTAAAACTTTTGAAATAGGAAAAGAGCCTTTAATCACATTCTTTACCATGTGCAATCATAAAATTGTCTAATATCTTCATTTTTTCCACAGACAAAGCTCTTACTCCCGAAAACTAAAACTTTTGAAATAGGAAAAGAGCCTTTAATCACATTCTTTACCATTTGCAATCATAAAATAGTCTAATATCTTCATTTTTTCCATAGACATAGCTATTACCCTCAAAAACTAAAACTTTTGACATAGGAAAAGAGCCTTTAAGCACATTCTTTAATCATAAAATAGTCTAATATCTTCATTTTTTCAACATACGTAGCTATTACCCTCGAAAACTAAAACTTTTGACATAGGAAAAGAGCCTTTAATCACATTCTTTACCATTTGCAATCATAAAATAGTCTAATATCTTCATTTTTTTCAACATACGTAGCTATTACCCTCGAAAACTAAAACTTTTGAAATAGGAAAAGAGCCTTTAATCACATTCTTTACCATGTGCAATCATAAAATTGTCTAATATCTTCATTTTTTCCACAGATAAGGCTCTTACCCCCCGAAAACTAAAACTTTGAAATAGGAAAAGAGCTTTGAATCACATTCTTTACCATTTGCAATCATAAAATAGTCTAATATCTTCATTTTTTCCACAGACATAGCTATTACACTCGAAAACTAAAACTTTTGACATAGGAAAAGAGCCTTTAAGCACATTCTTTACCATGTGCAATCATAAAATAGTCTAATATCTTCATTTTTTAACATACGTAGCTATTACCCTCGAAAACTAAAACTTTTGACATAGGAAAAGAGCCTTTAATCACATTCTTTAATCATAAATAGTCTAATATCTTCATTTTTTCAACATACGTAGCTATTACCCTCGAAAACTAAAACTTTTGAAATAGGAAAAGAGCCTTTAATCACATTCTTTACCATGTGCAATCATAAAATAGTCTAATATCTTCATTTTTTCCATAGACATAGCCATTACCCTCGAAAACTAAAACTTTTGACGTAGGAAAAGAGCCTTTAAGCACATTCTTTACCATGTGCAATCATAAAATAGTCTAATATCTTCATTTTTTTTTCCAGAGACTTAGCTATTACCCTCGAAAACTAAAACTTTTGACATAGGAAAAGAGCCTTTAAGCACATTCTTTAATCATAAAATAGTCTAATATCTTGATTTTTTCAACATACGTAGCTCTTACCCTCGAAACCTAAAACTTTTGAAATATTAAAAGAGCCTTTAATCACATTCTTTACCACTTGCAATCATAAAATAGTCTAATATCTTCATTTTTTCAACATACGTAGCTATTACCCTCGAAAACTAAAACTTATGAAACAGGAAAAGAGCCTTTAATCACATTCTTTACCATTTGCAATCATAAAATAGTCTAATATTTTCATTTTTTCAACATACGTAGCTATTACCCTCGAAAACTAAAACTTTTGAAATAGGAAAAGAGCCTTTAATCACATTCTTTACCATTTGGAATCATAAAATAGTCTAATATCTTCATTTTTCAACAAACCTAGCTATTACCCTTGAAAACTAATACTGTTGAAATAGGAAAAGAGCCTTTAATCACATTCTTTACCATGTGCAATCATAAAATAGTCTAATATCTTCATTTTTTCAACATACGTAGCTACTACCCTCGAAAACTAAAACTTTTGACATAGGAAAAGAGCCTTTAATCACATTCTTTACCATTTGCAATCATAGAATAGTCTAATATTTTCATTTTTTCAATATACGTAGCTATTACCCTCGAAAACTAGAACTTTTGAAATAGGAAAAGAGCCTTTAATCACATTCTTTACCATTTGCAATCATAAAATAGTCTAATATCAGGAACCACATCAAATAAAAATCTATTGATCCAATCTATTGTATTTTGATCCAATCTCTAGTTGATCCAATCTATCGTATTTTGGGAATTATTGGGGACCCCAACTTGACAAGGAATTTTTATCAGGAGTTGTCTACTTTCAAAATTGTGTTCACAAACTAGTGCACACTATACACAGTTGACGGGTCTTGCGAAGTGTACCTTATGTGTTACAAAGAAATATGGTGTCGTAAACAAAAGGTCTTTATCCTTTTCGCCACTGTAACATGAGTTGATTCCAAAATATAGAAATTTCGCAGATTATTAATAATGATGTTTCTTGACAGTAATTATAGTAATAAACTTGACTTGTAATAGAGATTTCATGAATTAATAAAATTTCATGTAAAGTATATCAAATAACACATATGAGGAAATAGCCTACCTAAATAGTAGGTACTGCATCAAATAAAAAAAAAAATAAAGAAAAACTTAATCAGTTGATCCAACCTATATATAACTGATAACAAGCGTTGCTTTAAACGTTAACACTTCAAAGTCCAAAGAAGACACTGGCATATCCAGGGTGGAGGACTTCACACCCGACCACAAATTTTCCGTTTTTCACTCTTTTATAAGTAAATTTGTCGATCTGGTCAATTATTGGCGTCCTCTTCAAATTATCTCCCCCCCCCCAATTTTGCTTACTGGTGCCCTTGTCATACTCCCCCCTCCCCAAGATTTTGCTCCAGATCCGCCCTGAAAGAAGATATGCTAAATGTTTACCATACAAGAGCAGTTTTTGTTTATTTTTGAATAGCTTTATATTAAGCCCTAAAAAGCTCTTTCAAACACACAAATTTTTGGCGCAGACAAATTAGTCAGATCAATTTTCCCTTTTGGCTTGAATGGTACACAAGTTGTTATCCTCAAAAAGTCCAACTAAATACACCTCGCTGGCTTCTTGTAAGGCCTTCACAGCCAAACTCTGGAACCTCAGGTCAGTTTTGAAATCCTGGGCAATCTCTCGCAAAAGTCTCTGAAAGGGCAATGTCCTTATTAACAGTTAGGTACTCTTTTGATAGCGACGAATTTCTCTCAGGGCTAAGGTTCCGGGCCTGTATCTGTGTGGTTTTTTCACCCCTCCGGTAGCAGGAGCCGACTTAAGTGCTGCCTTGGTCGCAAAGACCAAGACCTCAAGAATTTGTATTTAATCTCGGACAAGAAACAAGTAATAATTTTGCTGTTATTGTAGCTACTTCAGAATTGAAAGTTTCAGTCGGATTATCAAAATCTTTATATAAAATACTTTGAAATTAGAGCTTTTCGCACGGAGCTAATCATAAGAACCACAACGGAGACCGAAGTTTTTCGGTAGTAGGAGCCGACTTACGTGCTGCCTTGGTCGCAAGCTGCTTTCTAGGTGCCTTTCCGCCCGTTGATTTTGTTGTAGTTTGTTTGGCCTAGCCATGTTGATAGTTTGCCTCTATTTAAAAGAACGAATAAATGAAATGAATCAATACCTAGTGGCTATATTTATACGGAGCACCAGCCGCGCGACAGAGTCACATTTTGACGGAAAAGACTTTAATAGTATAAATTGAGAGGGCTTTGAAGGAAATTTCTTAGTTTGACAAAAACTTTACAGCTGTTGAAGAACTCCACCGAATTTAATATGACAGGAAGAGATAAGGGGCATGGAAAACATGGCGCAAAACGTAATCGCAAAGTTCTTCGTGACACTATCCATGGTATCACAAAGATAGCTATCAGAAGACTGGCTCGCCGCAGTGGTGTAAAACGTATATCTGGCCTAATTTACGAGGAAACCAGAGGTGTTCTTAAACTTTTTTTCGAATATGTTATTCGTGACGCTGTCACCTACACAGAACATGAAAAAAGAAAGACAGTAACTGCAATGGATGTAGTCGTCGCTCTGTAGCGTCAAGGTCGTACATTGTATGGCCTTGGGGGTTAATGGTCCCCCTGAACTGTCCCCCTACCAAACGGCCTTTTTAAAGGCCACCAAATCTTTTAGACACTTTCTAGCTGTAAAGTCTGCCAAGCCCACAGCGCCGGAGCAACATTAAAACTTAAAACAAACAAAAATTACTCCTTATATGAAAAGGGCTTTTCCTCCTCAACGCCAGGCTCTTTACGCTAATGTTTCTTACTGTTTTAAAAATAGAGTTAAGAGAAAGAGTCAAACTTTAGCGAAAAGAGCGAGGCGCTGAGGAGGAAAAGCCCCATTCATATACGGAGTAATTTCTGTTTGTTTTAAGTTTTAATGTTGCTTAATAATAAGTTTAAATTTTTATTTAATCTCGTACAAGAAAAAAGTGAATGCCATGGATATTCTGTGGTAGCCACAATACTTGGCTGGGTAGAGAATTTAATGTGGCGAAACCCTATAGGAAAGTGTATTCTCCTGATGAACCCTTGTTTTGGGTTGTTGCCTCTGAATTATTTGTCTTTATTGTTTCTATTGTTTGGTAAATGACGACTTATACTTATTGACGACATGACTGCCTGTCCATGGATTATTCTTTATGGTTGATTGTGTATGGCTATGCTGTTTGACCTATGTGATTGTATGGATGAGTAGGGTTAAGGCCGCCTTCAAGTGCTGGTCTACATTAGTCACTAATTTAGGAAAACAGTTTTGTTTTCTCCTTCTGTCTCTTTCATGTTTTTTTTTTTTGTGCTGTTGCATTGGTGATTTCTCTTTTCATGATATATATATATATATATATATATATATATATATATATATATATATATATATATATATATATATATATATATATATATATATATATATATATATATATATATATATATATATATATATATACTTGTTTTTAACTACCTAATACTTGCGAATATACAACATTCTTTGCTGTCCCATTGTCTGTGCATATAAAAAGATTGTCAGGTTTACCGACTCTTGAACATGCAACATATAATTGTCCGAAGGGAAAACAATCCGTATTCAGATCTATACCGCATTTTTCTAATGATTGCCCTTGAGCTTTTTTGATGGTGATTGCTAATCAAAAATTCCCTGTGTCCCAGTCGTAATTTATATATCCCCCTGTGCCCCCCGGCACCCCCCTTGTAGTTGTGTCCCTGTGTCCTGGTCGTCATTTATATTCCCAGTATTTCGGTCGTCATTTGTGTCCCGGTGTCCCAGTCTATACTTTCTCTTTGAGTGTCGAGGTCGTCATTTATATTCCCTGTGTCCCGGTGTCCTGGTCATCATTTTCGTCCTGGTTGTCATTTGTGTCCCGATGTCCCGGTCTTTAATTTCGTCAGTCGACAAACATGACGTCAGTCGACACACAAACATGACCTCACTCGACGGACACAAAGACAACTTATTTTTATATATATCTATACTAGCTGTTGGGGTGGCGCTTCGTGCCACTCCAACACCTAGTTGGTGGGGGTGATTCACGCCCCCTAAGCCCTCCCGCGCGCGTAAGTGGTAACGCGCCATTGTAGTTGTGTCCCTGTGTTCCACCTGTGAATATAAAAATATACATATATATATATGTATATATATACATATATATATATATATATATATATATATATATATATATATATATATATATATATATATATATATATATATATATATATATATATATATATATATATATATATATATATATATATCTTTACCATGTGGCTAATTTTTAAAAAAATCCGCTCAATTAGAAACACAATTCAAAATAAATGGCACTGCGACAACATTTCTCGAACCTCCGAAATTAGTTGAAAATTTCTTTAAGTATTTCTAGATAATTCTTTTGATATTTATTTAAAAGTTCGTTATAATAAAAACTAAATTTTTTAAATTGCCAAGTTAATTTATTTACAGAAAAAACCTCTTTATATCAATTTTTGGCTTAAGATTTTACATCTATCTTTAAAATCAATATAATTACTACAAATCCTTGCATAACGATGTAACTGTGAGAAAAACGCTGAATATGTGATATTTGAGTGTATATTACTTTCAGGGAATGGAAAACTAATCACTTCAAAATCAAAATCATCCGTTTTATTATACATTTTAAAACTTAATTTATTATTATCACAAATATTAATATTTAAATCTAAGAAATAATCTTCATGACCAGCGCCATGACTAGGCTCAAGAATAAGCTCTGATGGATATATATTTTTAGAAATATAAATGAAATCCTTATTAAGACCAAAATATCATCCAAATATCTTTTATTATTTGACAAAGCATGTTTTAAATTAATTGGATTATTCTTATCCACCATATATTTATATTGTAGTTGACTTAAAAACAAGTCAGCTAAAAATGGGCTGGCATTCTCCCCCATGGGAATTCCCACAATTTGCTTGTACATATATATATATATATATATATATATATATATATATATATATATATATATATATATATATATATATATATTTATATTCACAGGTGGAACACAGGGACACAACTACAATGGCGCGTAACCACTTACGCGCGCGGGAGGGCTTAAGGGGCGCGAATCACCCCCACCACCTAGGTGTTGGAGTGGCACGAAGCGCCACCCCAACAGCTAGTATAGATATTTAAAAAAATAAGTTGTCTTTGTGTCCGTCGAGTGACGTCATGTTTGTGTGTCGACTGACGTCATGTTTGTCGACTGACGAAATTAAAGACCGGGACATCGGGACACAAATGACAACCGGGACGAAAATGATGACCGGGACACCGGGACACAGGGAATATAAATGACGACCTCGACACTCAAAGAGAAAGTACAGACTGGGACACCGGGACACAAATGACGACCGGAATACTGGGAATATAAATGACGACCAGGACACAGGGACACAACTACAAAGGGGTGCCGGGGGGCACAGGGGGATATATAAATGACAACGGCGACAGAGGAAATGTTTGATTAGCAATCAGCATCAACAAAGCTAAAGGGCAATCATTAGAATAATCAGGTATAGATCTGAATACGGATTGCTTTTCCCATGGACAATTTTATGTTGCATGTTCAAGAGTCGGTAAACCTAACAATCTATTTATATGCACAAACAATGGGACATAGAAGAATGTCGTATATTCGTAAGTTTTACGTAGTTAAATTGGACAGCGAAGAATGTAGTATATTCGCAAGTTTTATGTAGTTAAAAATATATATATTTATATCTATCTCAATTCAGAGGTGGGACAAAGGGACACAACTACAATGGCAGGTAACTAATATGGCGTGTAACGACTTACGAGGGCGGGGGGCTTGGGGGGCGCGAACATCCCCCCCCCCCGAGACCCCCCAACAGCTATATATCTATATATATAAAAATAATTTGTCTGTGTGTCTGTCGAGTGACGTCAGGTTTGTCGACTGACGTCATTGTAAGGATTGAGCTGTATGCGTCATGAAATTGTTTGTCGACTGACGTCATGTTTGTCAATTGATGAAATTACAGACCGGGACACAAATGACGACCGGGAAACTGGGATGAAGGGAATATAAATGACGACCGGGAACCTCAAAGAGAAATTACAGACTGGGACACCGGGACACAGGGAATATAAATGACGACCGGGACACAGTGACACAACTACAAAGGGGAGAACGGGGGCACAGGGAAGATATATAAATGACGACCGGGACACAGGGATTGTTCGAAGAGAAATCACAGACCGGGACACCGGGACACAAATGACGACCATAAAATAGTCTAATGCAATCATAAAAATTGTCTAATATCTTCATTTTTTCAACATACGTAGCTATTACCCTCAAAAACTAAAACTTTTGACATAGGAAAAGAGCCTTTAATCACATTCTTTACCATTTGCAATCATAAAATTGTCTAATATCTTCATTTTTTCAACATACGTAGCTATTACCCTCGAAAACTAAAACTTTTGAAATAGGATAAGAGCCTTTAATCACATTCTTTACAATTTGCAATCATAAAATAGTCTAATATCTTCATTTTTTCAACATACGTAGCTATTACCCTCGAAAACTAAAACTTTTGAAATAGGAAAAGAGCCTTAAATCACATTCTTTACCATGTGTAATCATAAAATTGTCTAATATTTTCATTTTTTCCACAGACCTAGCTATTACCATCGAAAACTAAAACTTTTGAAATAGGAAAAGAGCCTTTAGTCACATTCTTTACCATTTGCAATCATAAAATAGTCTAATATCTTTATTTTTTCAACATACGTAGCTATTACCCTCGAAAACTAAAACTTTTGAAAGAGGAAAAGAGCCTTTAATCACATTCTTTACTATTTACAATCATAAAATAGTCTAATATATTCATTTTTTCAACATACGTAGCTATTACCCTCGAAAACTAAAACTTTTGAAATAGTAAAAGAGCCTTTAATCACATTCTTTACCATTTGCAATCACAAAATAGTCTAATATCTTCATTTTTTCCACAGACAAAGCTATTACCCTCAAAAACTAAAACTTTTGAAATAGGGAAAGAGCCTTTAATCACATTCTTTACCATTTGCAATCATAAAATAGTCTAATATCTTCATTTTTTCAACATACGTAGCTATTACCCTCGAAAACTAAAACTTTTGAAAGAGGAAAAGAGCCTTTAATCACATTCTTTACTATTTACAATCATAAAATAGTCTAATATCTTCATTTTTTCAACATACGTAGCTATTACCCTCGAAAACTAAAAGTTTTGAAATAGGAAAAGAGCCTTTAATCACATTCTTTACCATTTGCAATCATAAAATAGTCTAATATCTTCATTTTTTCAACATACGTAGCTATTACCCTCGAAAACTAAAACTTTTGAAATAGTAAAAGAGCCTTTAATCACATTCTTTACCATGTGCAATCATAAAATAGTCTAATATCTTCATTTTTTCCACAGACCTAGCTATTACCCTCGAAAACTAAAACTTTTGAAATAGGAAAAGAGCCTTTAATCACACTCTTTACCATTTGCAATCATAAAATAGTCTATTATCTTTATTTTTTCAACATACGTAGCTATTACCCTCGAAAACTAAAACTTTTGAAAGAGGAAAAGAGCCTTTAATCACATTCTTTACTATTTACAATCATAAAATAGTCTAATATATTCATTTTTTCAGCATACATAGCTATTACCCTCGAAAACTAAAACTTTTGAAATAGGAAAAGAGCCTTTAATCACATTCTTTACCATGTGCAATCCTAAAATAGTCTAATATCTTCATTTTTTCCACAGACCTAGCTATTACCCTCGAAAACTAAAACTTTTGAAATAGGAAAAGAGCCTTTAATCACATTCTTTACGATTTGCAATCATAAAATAGTCTAATATCTTCATTTTTTCAACATACGTAGCTATTACCCTCGAAAACTAAAGCTTTTGAAATAGGAAAAGAGCCTTTAATCACATTCTTTACCATGTACAATCATAAAATAGTCTAATATCTTCATTTTTTCCACAGACCTAGCTACTACCCTCGAAAACTAAAACTTTGAAATAGGAAAAGAGCCTTTAATCACATTCTTCACCATTTGTAATCATAAAATAGTCTAATATCTTCATTTTTTCAACATACGTAGCTATTTTCCTCGAAAACTAAAACTTTTGGAATAGGAAAAGAGCCTTTAATCACATTCTTTACAATTTGCAATCATAGAATAGTCTAATATCTTCATTTTTTCCACAGACAAAGCTATTACCCTCGAAAACTAAAACTTTTGACATAGAAAAAGAGCCTTTAATCACATTCTTTACCATTTGCAATCATAAAATAGTCTAATATCTTCATTTTTTCAACATACGTAGCTATTACCCTCGAAAACTAAAACTTTTGGAATAGGAAAAGAGCCTTTAATCACATTCTTTACCATTTGCAATCTTAAAATAGTCTAATATCTTCATTTTTCAAAATAAGTAGCTATTACCCTCGAAAACTAAAACTTTTGAAATAAGAAAAGAGCCTTTAATCACATTCTTTACCATTTGCAATCATAAAATTGTCTAATATCTTCATTTTTTCAACATACGTAGCTATTACCCTCGAAAACTAAAACTTTTGAAATAGGAAAAGAGCCTTTAATCACATTCTTTACCATGTGCAATCATAAAATTGTCTAATATCTTCATTTTTTCAAAATACGTAGCTATTACCCTCAAAAACTAAAACTTTTGAAAGAAGAAAAGAACCTTTAATCACATTCTTTACTATTTACAATCATAAAATAGTCTAATATATTCATTTTTTCAACATACGTAGCTATTACCCTCGAAAACTAAAACTTTTGAAATAGTAAAAGAGCCTTTAATCACATTCCTTACCATTTGCAATCACAAAATAGTCTAATATCTTCATTTTTTCCACAGACAAAGCTATTACCCTCAAAAACTAAAACTTTTGAAATAGGGAAAGAGCCTTTAATCACATTCTTTACCATTTGCAATCATAAAATAGTCTAATATCTTCATTTTTTCAACATACGTAGCTATTACCCTCGAAAACTAAAACTTTTGAAATAGGAAAAGAGCCTTTAATCACATTTTTTACCATGTGCAATCATAAAATAGTCTAATATCTTCATTTTTTCCACAGACCTAGCTATTACCCTCGAAAACTAAAACTTTTGAAATAGGAAAAGAGCCTTTAATCACACTCTTTACCATTTGCAATCATAAAATAGTCTAATATCTTCATTTTTTCAACATACGTAGCTATTTTCCTCGAAAACTAAAACTTTTGAAATAGGAAAAGAGCCTTTAATCACACTCTCTACCATTTGCAATCATAGAATAGTCTAATATCTTCATTTTTTCCACAGACAAAGCTATTACCCTCGAAAACTAAAACTTTTGACATAGGAAAAGAGCCTTTAATCACATTCTTTACCATTTGCAATCATAAAATAGTCTAATATCTTCATTTTTTTAACATACGTAGCTATTACCCTCGAAAACTAAAACTTTTGGAATAGGAAAAGAGCCTTTAATCACATTCTTTATCATTTGCAATCTTAAAATAGTCTAATATCTTCATTTTTCAAAATAAGTAGCTATTACCCTCGAAAACTAAAACTTTTGAAATAAGAAAAGAGCCTTTAATCACATTCTTTACCATTTGCAATCATAAAATTGTCTAATATCTTCATTTTTTCAACATACGTAGCTATTACCCTCGAAAACTAAAACTTTTGAAATAGGAAAAGAGCCTTTAATCACATTCTTTACCATGTGCAATCCTAAAATAGTCTAATATCTTCATTTTTTCCACAGACCTAGCTATTACCCTCGAAAACTAAAACTTTTGAAATAGGAAAAGAGCCTTTAATCACATTCTTTACGATTTGCAATCATAAAATAGTCTAAAATCTTCATTTTTTCAACATCCGTAGCTATTAACCTCGAAAACTAAAGCTTTTGAAATAGGAAAAGAGCCTTTAATCACATTCTTTACCATGTACAATCATAAAATAGTCTAATATCTTCATTTTTTCCACAGACCTAGCTACTACCCTCGAAAACTAAAACTTTTGAAATAGGAAAAGAGCCTTTAATCACATTCTTCACCATTTGTAATCATAAAATAGTCTAATATCTTCTTTTTTTCAACATACGTAGCTATTTTCCTCGAAAACTAAAACTTTTGAAATAGGAAAAGAGCCTTTAATCACATTCTTTACAATTTGCAATCATAGAATAGTCTAATATCTTCATTTTTTCCACAGACAAAGCTATTACCATCGAAAACTAAAACTTTTGACATAGGAAAAGAGCCTTTAATCACATTCTTTACCATTTGCAATCATAAAATAGTCTAATATTTTCATTTTTTCAACATACGTAGCTATTACCCTCGAAAACTAAAACTTTTGGAATAGGAAAAGAGCCTTTAATCACATTCTTTACCATTTGCAATCTTAAAATAGTCTAATATCTTCATTTTTTCAAAATAAGTAGCTATTACCCTCGAAAACTAAAACTTTTGAAATAAGAAAAGAGCCTTTAATCACATTCTTTACCATTCGCAATCATAAAATTGTCTAATATCTTCATTTTTTTCAACATACGTAGCTATTACCCTCGAAAACTAAAACTTTTGAAATAGGAAAAGAGCCTTTAATCACATTCTTTACCATTTGCAATCATAAAATAGTCTAATATATTCATTTTTTCCACAGACAAAGCTATTACCCTCGAAAACTAAAACTTTTGAAATAGGAAAGAGCCTTTAATCACATTCTTTACCATTTGCAATCATAAAATAGTCTAATATCTTCATTTTTTTCAACATACGTAGCTATTACCCTCGAAAACTAAAACTTTTGAAATAGTAAAAGAGCCTTTAATCACATTCTTTACCATTTGCAATCATAAAATAGTCTAATATCTTCATTTTTTCCACAGACAAAGCTATTACCCTCGAAAATTAAAACTTTTGAAATAGGAAAAGAGCCTTTGAAAGAGCCTTGTTGAAAAAATGAAGATATTAGACTATTTTATGATTGCAAATGGTAAAGAATGTGATTAAAGGCTCTTTTCCTATTTCAAAAGTTTAATTTTCTGCGGTAAGAGCTAAGTATGTTGAAAAAATGAAGATATTAGACTATTTTATGATTGCAAATGGTAAAGAATGTGATTAAAGGCTCTTTTCCTATTTTAAAAGTTTTAGTTTTCGAGGGTAAGAGCTTTGTCTATGGAAAAAATGAAGATATTAGACAATTTTATGATTGCACATGGTAAAGAATGTGATTAAAGGCTCTTTTCCTATTTCAAAAGTTTTAGTTTTCGAGGGTAATAGCTACGTATGATGAAAAAATGAAGATATTAGACTATTTTATGATTGCAAATGGTAAAGAATGTGATTAAAGGCTCTTTTCCTATGTAAAAAGTTTTAGTTTTCGAGGGTAATAGCTTTGTCTGTGGAAAAAATGAAGATATTAGGCAATTTTATGATTGCACATGGTAAAGAATGTGATTAAAGGCTCTTTTCCTATTTCAAAAGTTTTAGTTATCGAGGGTAATAGCTTTGTCTGTGGAAAAAATGAAGATATTAGACAATTTTATGATTGCACATGGTAAAGAATGTGATTAAAGGCTCTTTTCCTATTTCAAAAGTTTTAGTTTACGAGGGTAATGCCTACGTATGTTGAAAAAATGAAGATATTAGACTATTTTATGATTACAAATGGTAAAGTATGTGATTAAAGGCTCTTTTCCTATGTCAAAAGTTTTAGTTTTCGAGGGTAATAGCTACGTATGTTGAAAAAATGAAGATATTAGACTATTTTATGATTGCAAATGGTAAAGAATGTGATTAAAGGCTCTTTTCCTATTTCAAAAGTTTTAGTTTTCGAGGGTAATCTACGTATGTTGAAAAAATGAATATATTAGATTATTTTATGATTGCAAATGGTAAAGAATGTGATTAAAGGCTCTTTTCCTATGTCAAAAGTTTTAGTTTTCGAGGGTAATAGCTACGTATGTTGAAAAAATGAAGATACTAGACAATTTTATGATTGCAAATGGTAAAGAATGTGATTAAAGGTTCTTTTCCTATTTCAAAAGTTTTAGTTTTCGAGGGTAATAGCTATGTCTGTGGAAAAAATGAAGATTTTAGACTATTTTATGATTGCACATGGTAAAGAATGTGATTAAAGGCTCTTTTCCCATGTCAAAAGTTTTAGTTTTCGAGGGTAATAGCTAAGTATGTTGAAAAAATTAAGATATTACACTATTTTATGATTGCACATGGTAAAGAATGTGATTAAAGGCTCTTTTCCTATTCCAAAAGTTTTAGTTTTCGAGGGTAATAGCTACGTATGTTGAAAAAATGAAGATATTAGACTATTTTATGATTGCAAATGGTAAAGAATGTGATTAAAGGCTCTTTTCCTATTTCAAAAGTTTTAGTTTTCGAGGGTAATAGCTACGTATGTTGAAAAAATGAAGATATTAGACTATTTTATGATTGCAAATGGTAAAGAATGTGATTAAAGGCTCTTTTCCTATTTCAAGTCAAATCGAGTCCTATTAGTCAAAACGTAATTTTATCCAGCAATTACAGGCAAGTGCCTGTAATTGCCATTCTTTACCACGTAATTGACATTCTTTACCATGTGCAATCATAAAATAGTCTAATATCTTTATTTTTTCAACACACGTAGCTATTACCCTCGAAAACTAAAACTTTTGAAATAGGAAAAGAGCCTTTAATCACATTCTTTACCATTTGCAATCATAAAATAGTCTAATATCTTCATTTTTTCAACATACGTAGCTATTACCCTCGAAAACTAAAACTTTTGAAATAGGAAAAGAGCCTTTAATCACATTCTTTACCATTTGCAATCATAAAATAGTCTAATATCTTCATTTTTTCAACATACGTAGCTATTACCCTCGAAAACTAAAACTTTTGGAATAGGAAAAGAGCCTTTAATCACACTCTCTACCATTTGCAATCATAGAATAGTCTAATATCTTCATTTTTTCCACAGACAAAGCTATTACCCTCGAAAACTAAAACTTTTGACATAGGAAAAGAGCCTTTAATCACATTCTTTACCATTTGCAATCATAAAATAGTCTAATATCTTCATTTTTTTAACATACGTAGCTATTACCCTCGAAAACTAAAACTTTTAGAATAGGAAAAGAGCCTTTAATCACATTCTTTATCATTTGCAATCTTAAAATAGTCTAATATCTTCATTTTTCAAAATAAGTAGCTATTACCCTCGAAAACTAAAACTTTTGAAATAAGAAAAGAGCCTTTAATCACATTCTTTACCATTTGCAATCATAAAATTGTCTAATATCTTCATTTTTTCAACATACGTAGCTATTACCCTCGAAAACTAAAACTTTTGAAATAGGAAAAGAGCCTTTAATCACATTCTTTACCATGTGCAATCCTAAAATAGTCTAATATCTTCATTTTTTCCACAGACCTAGCTATTACCCTCGAAAACTAAAACTTTTGAAATAGGAAAAGAGCCTTTAATCACATTCTTTACGATTTGCAATCATAAAATAGTCTAAAATCTTCATTTTTTCAACATCCGTAGCTATTACCCTCGAAAACTAAAGCTTTTGAAATAGGAAAAGAGCCTTTAATCACATTCTTTACCATGTACAATCATAAAATAGTCTAATATCTTCATTTTTTCCACAGACCTAGCTACTACCCTCGAAAACTAAAACTTTTGAAATAGGAAAAGAGCCTTTAATCACATTTTTCACCATTTGTAATCATAAAATAGTCTAATATCTTCTTTTTTTCAACATACGTAGCTATTTTCCTCGAAAACTAAAACTTTTGAAATAGGAAAAGAGCCTTTAATCACATTCTTTACAATTTGCAATCATAGAATAGTCTAATATCTTCATTTTTTCCACAGACAAAGCTATTACCATCGAAAACTAAAACTTTTGACATAGGAAAAGAGCCTTTAATCACATTCTTTACCATTTGCAATCATAAAATAGTCTAATATTTTCATTTTTTCAACATACGTAGCTATTACCCTCGAAAACTAAAACTTTTGGAATAGGAAAAGAGCCTTTAATCACATTCTTTACCATTTGCAATCTTAAAATAGTCTAATATCTTCATTTTTTCAAAATAAGTAGCTATTACCCTCGAAAACTAAAACTTTTGAAATAAGAAAAGAGCCTTTAATCACATTCTTTACCATTCGCAATCATAAAATTGTCTAATATCTTCATTTTTTTCAACATACGTAGCTATTACCCTCGAAAACTAAAACTTTTGAAATAGGAAAAGAGCCTTTAATCACATTCTTTACCATTTGCAATCCTAAAATAGTCTAATATCTTCATTTTTTCAACATACGTAGCTATTACCCTCGAAAACTAAAACTTTTGAAAGAAGAAAAGAACCTTTAATCACATTCTTTACTATTTACAATCATAAAATAGTCTAATATATTCATTTTTTCCACAGACAACGCTATTACCCTCGAAAACTAAAACTTTTGAAATAGGAAAAGAGCCTTTAATCACATTCTTTACCATTTGCAATCATAAAATAGTCTAATATCTTCATTTTTTTCAACATACGTAGCTATTACCCTCGAAAACTAAAACTTTTGAAATAGTAAAAGAGCCTTTAATCACATTCTTTACCATTTGCAATCATAAAATAGTCTAATATCTTCATTTTTTCCACAGACAAAGCTATTACCCTCGAAAATTAAAACTTTTGAAAT
Organism: Artemia franciscana; assembly: GCF_032884065.1. Classification (NCBI taxonomy): domain Eukaryota; kingdom Metazoa; phylum Arthropoda; class Branchiopoda; order Anostraca; family Artemiidae; genus Artemia; species Artemia franciscana. Next base: position 686 of record NW_027065682.1, on the reverse strand, counting down.
AGGAAAAGAGCCTTTGAAAGAGCCTTGTTGAAAAAATGAAGATATTAGACTATTTTATGATTGCAAATGGTAAAGAATGTGATTAAAGGCTCTTTTCCTATTTCAAAAGTTTAATTTTCTGCGGTAAGAGCTAAGTATGTTGAAAAAATGAAGATATTAGACTATTTTATGATTGCAAATGGTAAAGAATGTGATTAAAGGCTCTTTTCCTATTTTAAAAGTTTTAGTTTTCGAGGGTAAGAGCTTTGTCTATGGAAAAAATGAAGATATTAGACAATTTTATGATTGCACATGGTAAAGAATGTGATTAAAGGCTCTTTTCCTATTTCAAAAGTTTTAGTTTTCGAGGGTAATAGCTACGTTTGATGAAAAAATGAAGATATTAGACTATTTTAAGATTGCAAATGGTAAAGAATGTGATTAAAGGCTCTTTTCCTATGTAAAAAGTTTTAGTTTTCGAGGGTAATAGCTTTGTCTGTGGAAAAAAATGAAGATATTAGACAATTTTATGATTGCACATGGTAAATAATGTGATTAAAGGCTCTTTTCCTATTTCAAAAGTTTTAGTTATCGAGGGTAATAGCTTTGTCTGTGGAAAAAATGAAGATATTAGACAATTTTATGATTGCACATGGTAAAGAATGTGATTAAAGGCTCTTTTCCTATTTCAAAAGTTTTAGTTTACG
>NW_027065681.1:0-21088 GCF_032884065.1 Artemia franciscana | reverse complement strand
AGCTACGTATGTTGAAAAAATGAAGATATTAGACTATTTTATGATTGCAAATGGTTAAAGAATGTGATTAAAGGTTCTTTTCCTATGTCAAAAGTTTTAGTTTTCGAGGGTAATAGCTACGTATGTTGGAAAAATTAAGATATTAGACTATTTTATGATTGCACATGGTAAAGAAAGTGCTTAAAGGCTCTTTTCCTATTTCAAAAGTTTTAGTTTTCGAGGGTAATAGCTACGTATGTTGAAAAAAATGAAGATATTAGACTATTTTATGATTGCAAATGGTAAAGAATGTGATTAAAGGCTCTTTTCCTATTTCAAAAGTTTTCGTTTTCGAGGGTAATAGCTACGTATGTTGGAAAAATGAAGATATTAGACTATTTTATGATTGCACTTGGTAAAGAAAGTGCTTAAAGGCTCTTTTCCTATTTCAAAAGTTTTAGTTTTCGAGGGTAATAGCTACGTATGTTGAAAAAATGAAGATATTAGACTATTTTATGATTGCAGATGGTAAAGAATGTGATTAAAGGCTCTTTTCCTATTTCAAAAGTTTTAGTTTTCGAGGGTAATAGCTACGTATGTTGAAAAAATGAAGATATTAGACTATTTTATAATTGCAAATGGTAACGAATGTGATTAAAGGCTCTTTTCCTATGTCAAAGTTTTTCGAGGGTAATAGCTACGTATGTTGGAAAAATGAAGATATTAGACTATTTTATGATTGCACATGGTAAAGAAAGTGCTTAAAGGCTCTTTTCCTATTTCAAAAGTTTTAGTTTTCGAGGGTAATAGCTACGTATGTTGAAAAAATGAAGATATTAGACTATTTTATGATTGCAAATGGTAAAGAATGTGATTAAAGGCTCTTTTCCTATTTCAAAAGTTTTCGTTTTCGAGGCTAATAGCTACGTATGTTGGAAAAATGAAGATATAGACTATTTTATGATTGCACATGGTAAAGAAAGTGCTTAAAGGCTCTTTTCCTATTTCAAAAGTTTTAGTTTTCGAGGGTTAATAGCTACGTATTTTGAAAAAATGAAGATATTAGACTATTTTATGATTGCAGATGTAAAGAATGTGATTAAAGGCTCTTTTCCTATTTCAAAAGTTTTAGTTTTCGAAGGTAATAGCTACGTATGTTGAAAAAATGACGATATTAGACTATTTTATTTGCAAATGGTAACGAATGTGATTAAAGGCTCTTTTCCTATGTCAAAAGTTTTAGTTTTCGAGGGTAATAGCTACGTATGTTAGAAAAATGAAGATATTAGACTATTTTATGATTGCACATGGTAAAGAAAGTGCTTAAAGGCTCTTTTCCTATTTCAAAAGTTTTAGTTTCGAGGGTAATAGCTACGTATGTTGAAAAAATGAAGATATTAGACTATTTTATGATTGCAAATGGTAAAGAATGTGATTAAAGGCTCTTTTCCTATGTCACAAGTTTTAGTTTTCGAGGGTAATAGCTACTTATGTTGAAAAAATGAAGATATTAGACTATTTTATGATTGCACATGGTAAAGAAAGTGCTTAAAGGCTCTTTTCCTATTTCAAAAGTTTTAGTTTTCGAGGGTAATAGCTACGTATGTTGAAAAATGAAGATATTAGACTATTTTATGATTGCAGATGGTAAAGAATGTGATTAAAGGCTCTTTTCCTATTTCAAAAGTTTTAGTTTTCGAGGGTAATAGCTACGTATGTTGAAAAAATGAAGATATTAGACAATTTTTATAATTGCAAATGGTAACGAATGTGATTAAAGGCTCTTTTCCTATGTCAAAGTTTTCGAGGGTAATAGCTACGTATGTTGGAAAAATGAAGATATTAGACTATTTTATGATTGCACATGGTAAAGAAAGTGCTTAAAGTCTCTTTTCCTATTTCAAAAGTACTAGACTATTTTATGAATGCACATGGTAAAGAAAGTGCTTAAAGGCTCTTTTCCTATTTCAAAAGTTTAGTTTTCGAGGGTAATAGCTACGTATGTTGAAAAAATGAAGATATTAGACTATTTTATGATTGCAAATGGTAAAGAATGTGATTAAAGGCTCTTTTCCTATTTCAAAAGTTTTCGTTTTCGAGGCTAATAGCTACGTATGTTGGAAAAATGAAGATATTAGACTATTTTATGATTGCACATGGTAAAGAAAGTGCTTAAAGGCTCTTTTCCTATTTCAAAAGTTTTAGTTTTCGAGGGTAATAGCTACGTATTTTGAAAAAATGAAGATATTAGACTATTTTATGATTGCCGATGGTAAAGAATGTGATTAAAGGCTCTTTTCCTATTTCAAAAGTTTTAGTTTTCAAGGGTAATAGCTACGTATGTTGAAAAAATGAAGATATTAGACTATTTTATAATTGCAAATGGTAACGAATGTGATTAAAGGCTCTTTTCCTATGTCAAAAGTTTTAGTTTTCGAGGGTAATAGCTACGTATGTTGGAAAAATGAAGATATTAGACTAAAGAAAGTGCTTAAAGGCTCTTTTCCTATTTCAAAAGTTTTAGTTTTCGAGGGTAATAGCTACGTATGTTGAAAAAATGAAGATATTAGACTATTTTATGATTGCAAATGGTAACGAATGTGATTAAAGGCTCTTTTCCTATGTCAAAAGTTTTAGTTTTCGAGGGAAATAGCTATGTATGTTGGAAAAATGAAGATATTAGACTAATTTATGATTGCAAATGGTAAAGAATGTGATTAAAGGCTCTTTTCCTATGTCAAAAGTTTTAGTTTTCGAGGGTAATAGCTACGTATGTTGGAAAAATGAAGGTATTAGACTATTTTATGATTGCAAATGGTAAAGAATGTGATTAAAGGCTCTTTTCCTATTTCAAAAGTTTTCGTTTTCGAGGGTAATAGCTACGTTTTTTGGAAAAATGAAGATATTAGACTATTTTATGATTGCACATGGTAAAGAAAGTGCTTAAAGGCTCTTTTCCTATTTCAAAAGTTTTAGTTTCGAGGGTAATAGCTACGTATGTTGAAAAAAATGAAGATATTAGACTATTTTATGATTGCAGATGGTAAAGAATGTGATTAAAGGCTCTTTTCCTATTTCAAAAGTTTTAGTTTTCGAGGGGTAATAGCTACGTATGTTGGAAAAATGAAGGTATTAGACTATTTTATGATTGCAAATGGTAAAGAATGTGATTAAAGGCTCTTTTCCTATTTCAAAAGTTTTCGTTTTCGAGGGTAATAGCTACGTATGTTGGAAAAATGAAGATATTAGACTATTTTATGATTGCACTTGGTAAAGAAAGTGCTTAAAGGCTCTTTTCCTATTTCAAAAGTTTAGTTTTCGAGGGTAATAGCTACGTATGTTGAAAAAATGAAGATATTAGACTATTTTATAATTGCAAATGGTAACGAATGTGATTAAAGGCTCTTTTCCTATGTCAAAAGTTTTCGAGGGTAATAGCTACGTATGTTGGAAAAATGAAGATATTAGACTATTTTATGATTGCACATGGTAAAGAAAGTGCTTAAAGGCTCTTTTCCTATTTCAAAAGTTTTAGTTTTCGAGGGTAATAGCTACGTATGTTGAAAAAATGAAGATATTAGACTATTTTATGATTGCAAATGGTAAGGAATGTGATTAAAGGCTCTTTTCCTATGTCAAAAGTTTTAGTTTTCGAGGGTAATAGCTACTTATGTTGGAAAAATGAAGATATTAGACTATTTTATGATTGCACATGGTAAAGAAAGTGCTTAAAGGCTCTTTTCCTATTTCAAAAGTTTTAGTTTTCGAGGGTAATAGCTACGTATGTTGGAAAAATGAAGATATTAGACTATTTTATGATTGCACATGGTAAAGAATGTGATTAAAGGCTCTTTTCCTATGTCAAAAGTTTTAGTTTTCGAGGGTAATAGCTACGTATGTTGAAAAAATGAAGATATTAGACTATTTTATAATTGCAAATGGTAACGAATGTGATTAAAGGCTCTTTTCCTACGTCAAAAGTTTTAGTTTTCAAGGGTAATAGCTACGTATGTTGGAAAAATGAAGATATTAGACTATTTTATGATTGCACATGGTAAAGAATGTGATTAAAGGCTCTTTTCTTATGTCAAAAGTTTTAGTTTTCGAGGGTAATAGCTACGTATGTTGAAAAAATGAAGATATTAGACTATTTTATGATTGCACATGGTAAAGAAAGTGTATAAAGGCTCTTTTCCTATTTCAAAAGTTTTAGTTTTCGAGGGTAATAGCTACGTATGTTGAAAGAATGAAGATATTAGACTATTTTATGATTGCAAGTGGTAAAGAATGTGATTAAAGGCTCTTTTCCTATGTCAAAAGTTTTAGTTTTCGAGGGTAATAGCTACGTATGTTGAAAAAATGAAGATATTAGACTATTTTATGATTGCAAATGGTAAAGAATGTGATTAAAGGCTCTTTTCCTATTTCAAAAATTTTCGTTTTCGAGGGTAATAGCTACGTATGTTGGAAAAATGAAGATATTAGACTATTTTATGATTGCACATGGTAAAGAATGTGATTAAAGGCTCTTTTCCTATGTCAAAAGTTTTAGTTTTCGAGGGTAATAGCTACGTATGTTGGAAAAATGAAGATATTAGACTATTTTGTGATTGCACATGGTAAAGAAAGTGCTTAAAGGCTCTTTTCCTATTTCAAAAGTTTTAGTTTTCGAGGGTAATAGCTACGTATGTTGAAAAAATGAAGATATTAGACTATTTTATAATTGCAAATGGTAACGAATGTGATTAAAGGCTCTTTTCCTATGTCAAAAGTTTAGTTTTCGAGGGTAATAGCTACGTATGTTGGAAAAATGAAGATATTAGACTATTTAATGATTGCACATGGTAAAGAATGTGATTACAGGCTCTTTTTCTATGGCAAAAGTTTTAGTTTTCGAGGGTAATAGCTACGTATGTTGAAAAAATGAAGATATTAGACTATTTTATAATTGCAAATGGTAACGAATGTGATTAAAGGCTCTTTTCCTACGTCAAAAGTTTTAGTTTTCGAGGGTAATAGCTACGTATGTTGAAAAAATGAAGATATTAGACTATTTTATAATTGCAAATGGTAACGAATGTGATTAAAGGCTCTATTCCTATGTCAAAAGTTTTAGTTTTCGAGGGAAATAGCTACGTATGTTGGAAAATGAAGATATTAGACTAATTTATGATTGCACATGGTAAAGAATGTGATTAAAGGCTCTTTTCCTATGTCAAAAGTTTTAGTTTTCGAGGGTAATAGCTACGTATGTTGGAAAAATGAAGGTATTAGACTATTTTATGATTGCAAATGGTAAAGAAAGTGCTTAAAGGCTCTTTTCCTATTTCAAAGGTTTTAGTTTTCGAGGGTAATAGCTACGTATGTTGAAAAAATGAAGATATTAGACTATTTTATGATTGCAAATGGTAAAGAATGTGATTAAAAGGCTCTTTTCCTATGTCAAAAGTTTTAGTTTTCGAGGATAATAGCTACTTATGTTGGAAAAATGAAGATATTAGACTATTTTATGATTGCACATGGTAAAGAAAGTGCTTAAAGGCTCTTTTCCTATTTCAAAAGTTTTCGAGGGTAATAGCTACGTATGTTGGAAAAATGAAGATATTAGACTATTTTATGATTGCACATGGTAAAGAATGTGATTAAAGGGCTCTTTTCCTATGTCAAAAGTTTTAGTTTTCGAGGGTAATAGCTACGTATGTTGAAAAAAACGAAGATATTAGACTATTTTATAATTGCAAATGGTAACGAATGTGATTAAAGGCTCTTTTCCTACGTCAAAAGTTTAGTTTTCGAGGGTAATAGCTACGTATGTTGGAAAAATGAAGATATTAGACTATTTTATGATTGCACATGGTAAAGAATGTGATTAAAGGCTCTTTTCCTATGTCAAAAGTTTTAGTTTTCGAGGGTAATAGCTACGTATGTTGAAAAAATGAAGATATTAGACTATTTTATGATTGCACATGGTAAAGAAAGTGCATAAAGGCTCTTTTTCTATTTTAAAAGTTTTAGTTTTCGAGGGTAATAGCTACGTATGTTGAAAGAATGAAGATATTAGACTATTTTATGATTGCAAATGGTAAAGAATGTTATTAAAGGCTCTTTTCCTATGTCAAAAGTTTTAGTTTTCGAGGGTAATAGCTACGTATGTTGAAAAAATGAAGATATTAGACTATTTTATGCTTGCAAATGTTAAAGAATGTGATTAAAGGCTCTTTTCCTATTTCAAAAGTTTTCGTTTTCGAGGTTAATAGCTACGTATGTTGGAAAAGGAAGATATTAGACTATTTTATGATTGCAGATGGTAAAGAATGTGATAAAAGGCTCTTTTCCTATGTCAAAAGTTTTAGTTTTCGAGGGTAATAGCTACGTATGTTGGAAAAATGAAGATATTAGACTATTTTATGGTTGCACATGGTAAAGAAAGTGCTTAAAGGCTCTTTTTCCTCCTATGTCAAAAGTTTTAGTTTTAGATGGTAATAGCTACGTATTTGGAAAAAAATGAAGATATTAGACTATTTTATAATTGCAAATGGTAACGAATGTGATTAAAGGCTCTTTTCCTATGTCAAAAGTTTTAGTTTTCGAGGGTAATAGCTACGTATGTTGGAAAAATGAAGATATTAGACTATTTTATGATTGCACATGGTAAAAAATGTGATTAAAGGCTCTTTTTCTATGGCAAAAGTTTTATTTTTCGAGGGTAATAGCTACGTATGTTGAAAAAATGAAGATATTAGACTATTTTATGATTGCACATGGTAAAGAATGTGATTAAAGGCTCTTTTCCTATGTCAAAAGTTTTAGTTTTCGAGGGTAATAGCTACGTATGTTGGAAAAATGAAGATATTAGACTATTTTATGATTGCACATGGTAAAGAATGTGCTTAAAGGCTCTTTTCCTATGGCAAAAGTTTTAGTTTTCGAGGGTAATAGCTACTTATGTTGGAAAAATGAAGATATTAGACTATTTTATGATTGCACATGATAAAGAATGTGATTAAAGGCTCTTTTCCTATGTCAAAAGTTTCAGTTTTCGAGGGTAATAGCTACGTTGAAAAAATGAAGATATTAGACTATTTTATAATTGCAAATGGTAAAGAAAGTGCTTAAAGGCTCTTTTCCTATGTCAAAAGTTTTATTTTTCGAGGGTAATAGCTACGTATGTTGGAAAAAATGAAGATATTAGACTATTTTATGATTGCACATGGTAAAGAATGTGATTAAAGGCTCTTTTTCTATGGCAAAAGTTTTAGTTTTCGAGGGTAATAGCTACGTATGTTGAAAAAATGAAGATATTAGACTATTTTATGATTGCACATGGTAAAGAATGTGATTAAAGGCTCTTTTCCTATGTCAAAAGTTTTAGTTTTCGAGGGTAATAGCTACGTATGTTGGAAAAATGAAGATATTAGACTATTTTATGATTGCACATGGTAAAGAATGTGCTTAAAGGATCTTTTCCTATGGCAAAAGTTTTAGTTTTCGAGGGTAATAGCTACGTATGTTGGAAAAATGAAGATATTAGACTATTTTATGATTGCACATGGTAAAGAATGTGATTAAAGGCTCTTTTCCTATGTCAAAAGTTTTAGTTTTCGAAGGTAATAGCTACGTATGTTGAAAAAATGAAGATATTAGACTATTATATAATTGCAAATGGTAACGAATGTGATTAAAGGCTCTTTTCCTATGTCAAAAGTTTTAGTTTTCGAGGGTAATAGCTACGTATGTTGAAAAAATGAAGATATTAGACTATTTTATGATTGCAAATGGTAAAGAATGTGATTAAAGGCTCTTTTCTTATGTCAAAAGTTTTAGTTTTCGAGGGTAATAGCTACGTATGTTGAAAAAATGAAGATATTAGACTATTTTATAATTGCAAATGGTAACGAATAAGATTAAAGGCTCTTTTCTATGTCAAAAGTTTTAGTTTTCGAGGGTAATAGCTACATATGTTGGAAAAATGAAGATATTAGACTATTTTATGATTGCACATGGTAAAGAATGTGATTAAAGGCTCTTTTCCTATGTCAAAAGTTTTAGTTTTCGAGGGTAATAGCTACGTATGTTGGAAAAATGAAGATATTAGACTATTTTATGATTGCACATGGTAAAGAAAGTGCTTAAAGGCTCTTTTCCTATTTCATAAGTTTTAGTTTTCGAGGGTAATAGCTACGTATGTTGAAAAAATGAAGATATTAGACTATTCTATGATTGCAAATGGTAAAGAATGTGATTAAAGGCTCTTTTCCTATGTCAAAAGTTTTAGTTTTCGAGGGTAATAGCTACGTATGTTGAAAAAATGAAGATATTAGACTATTTTATAATTGCAAATGGTAACGAATGTGATTAAAGGCTCTTTTCCTATGTCAAAAGTTTTAGTTTTCGAGGGTAATAGCTACGTATGTTGGAAAAATGAAGATATTAGACTATTTTATGATTGCACATGGTAAAGAATATGCTTAAAGGCTCTTTTCCTATGGCAAAATTTTTCGTTTTCGAGGGTAATAGCTACGTATGTTGGAAAAATGAAGATATTAGACTATTTTATGATTGCAAATGGTAAAGAATGTGATTAAAGGCTCTTTTCCTATTTCAAAAGTTTTTGTTTTCGAGGGTAATAGCTACGTATGTTGGAAAAATGAAGATATTAGACTATTTTATGATTGCATATGGTAAAGAATGTGATTAAAGGCTCTTTTCCTATGTCAAAAGTTTTAGTTTACGAGGGTAATAGCTACGTATGTTGGAAAAATGAAGATATTAGACTATTTTATGATTGCACATGGTAAAGAATGTGATTAAAGGCTCTTTTCCTATGTCAAAAGTTTTAGTTTTCGAGGGTAATAGCTACGTATGTTGAAAAAATGAAGATATTAGACTATTTTATAATTGCAAATGGTAACGAATGTGATTAAAGGCTCTTTTCCTATGTCAAAAGTTTTAGTTTTCGAGGGTAATAGCTACGTATGTTGGAAAAATGAAGATATTAGACTATTTTATGATTGCACATGGTAAAGAATGTGCTTAAAGGCTCTTTTCCTAAGGCAAAAGTTTTAGTTTTCGAGGGTAATAGCTACGTATGTTGGAAAAATGAAGATATAAGACTATTTTATGATTGCAAATGGTAAAGAATGTGATTAAAGGCTCTTTTCCTATTTCAAAAGTTTTTGTTTTCGAGGGTAATAGCTACGTATGTTGGAAAAATGAAGATATTAGACTATTTTATGATTGCACATGGTGAAGAATGTGATTAAAGGCTCTTTTCCTATGTCAAAAGTTTTAGTTTTCGAGGGTAATAGCTACGTATGTTGGAAAAATGAAGATATTAGACTATTTTATGATTGCACATGGTAAAGAAAGTGCTTAAAGGCTCTTTTCCTATGTCAAAAGTTTTAGTTTTCGAGGGTAATAGCTACATATGTTGAAAAAATGAAGATATTAGACTATTTTATAATTGCAAATGGTAACGAATGTGATTAAAGGCTCTTTTCCTATGTCAAAAAATTTAGTTTTCGAGGGTAATAGCTACGTATGTTGGAAAAATGAAGATATTAGACTATTTTATGATTGCACATGGTAAAGAATGTGATTACAGGCTATTTTTCTATGACAAAAGTTTTAGTTTTCGAGGGTAATAGCTACGTATGTTGGAAAAATGAAGATATTAGACTATTTTATGATTGCACATTGTAAAGAATGTTCTGAAAGGATCTTTTCCTATGGCAAAAGTTTTCGTTTTCGAGGGTAATAGCTACGTATGTTGGAAAAATGAAGATATTAGACTATTTTATGATTGCACATGGTAAAGAATGTGATTAAAGGCTCTTTTCCTATGTCAAAGTTTTAGTTTTCGAGGGTAATAGCTACGTATGTTGAAAAAATGAAGATATTAGACTATTTTATAATTGCAAATGGCAACGAATGTGATTAAAGGCTCTTTTCCCTATGTCAAAAGTTTAATTTTTCGAGGGTAATAGCTACGTATGTTGAAAAAATGAAGATATTAGACTATTATATAATTGCAAATGGTAACGAATGTGATTAAAGGCTCTTTTCCTATTTCAAAAGTTTTAGTTTTCGAGGGTAATAGCTACGTATGTTGAAAAAATGAAGATATTAGACTATTTTATGATTGCACATGGTAAAGAATGTGATTAAAGGCTCTTTTCCTATGTCAAAAGTTTTAATTTTCGAGGGTAATAGCTACGTATGTTGAAAAAATGAAGATATTAGACTATTCTATGATTGCAAATGGTAACGAATGTGATTAAAGGCTCTTTTCCTATGTCAAAAGTTTTAGTTTTCGAGGGTAATAGCTACGTATGTTGGAAAAATGAAGATATTAGACTATTTTATGATTGCACATGGTAAAGAAAGTGCTTAAAGGCTCTTTTCCTATTTCAAAAGTTTTAGTTTTCGAGGGTAATAGCTACGTATGTTGAAAAAATGAAGATATTAGACTATTCTATGATTGCAAATGGTAAAGAAAGTGCTTAAAGGCTCTTTTCCTATTTCAAAAGTTTTAGTTTTCGAGGGTAATAGCTACGTATGTTGAAAAAATGAAGATATTAGACTATTTTATGATTGCAAATGGTAACGAATGTGATTAAAGGCTCTTTTCCTATTTCAAAAGTTTTAGTTTTCGAGGGTAATAGCTACGTATGTTGAAAAAATGAAGATATTAGACTATTTTATAATTGCAAATGGTAACGAATGTGATTAAAGGCTCTTTTCCTATGTCAAAAGTTTTAGTTTTCGAGGGTAATAGCTACGTATGTTGAAAAAATGAAGATATTAGACTATTTTATAATTGCAAATGGTAACGAATGTGATTAAAGGCTCTTTACCTATGTCAAAAGTTTTAGTTTTCGAGGGTAATAGCTATGTAAGTTGGAAAAATGAAGATATTAGACTATTTTATGATTGCACATGGTAAAGAATGTGCTTAAAGGCTCTTTTCCTATGGCAAAATTTTTAGTTTTCGAGGGTAATAGCTACGTATGTTGGAAAAATGAAGATATTAGACTATTTTATGATTGCAAATGGTAAAGAATGTGATTAAAGGCTCTTTTCCTATTTCAAAAGTTTTTGTTAGACTATGTTATGACTTTGACTATGACTATTTTATGATTGCAAATGGTAAAGAATGTGATTAAAGGCTCTTTTCCTATGTCAAAAGTTTTAGTTTTCGAGGGTAATAGCTACGTATGTTGAAAAAATGAAGATATTAGACTATTTTATAATTGCAAATGGTAATGAATGTGATTAAAGGCTCTTTTCCTATGTCAAAAGTTTTATTTTTCAGAGGGTAATAGCTACGTATGTTGAAAAAATGAAGATATTAGACTATTATATAATTGCAAATGGTAACGAATGTGATTAAAGGCTCTTTTCCTATTTCAAAAGTTTTAGTTTTCGAGGGTAATAGCTACGTATGTCGAAAAAATGAAGATATTAGACTATTCTATGATTGCAAATGGTAACGAATGTGATTAAAGGCTCTTTTCCTATGTCAAAAGTTTTAGTTTTCGAGGGTAATAGCTACGTATGTTGAAAAAATGAAGATATTAGACTATTTTATGATTGCAAATGGTAAAGAATGTGATTAAAGGCTCTTTTCCTATGTCAAAAGTTTTAGTTTTCGAGGGTAATAGCTACGTATGTTGAAAAAATGAAGATATTAGACTATTTTATAATTGCAAATGGTAACGAATGAGATTAAAGGCTCTTTTCCTATGTCAAAAGTTTTAGTTTTCGAGGGTAATAGCTACGTATGTTGAAAAAATGAAGATATTAGACTATTTTATAATTGCAAATGGTAACGAATGTGATTAAAGGCTCTTTTCCTATGTCAAAAGTTTTAGTTTTCGAGGGTAATAGCTACGTATGTTGGAAAAATGAAGATATTAGACTATTTTATGATTGCACATGGTAAAGAATGTGCTTAAAGGCTCTTTTCCTATGTCAAAAGTTTTAGTTTTCGAGGGTAATAGCTACATATGTTGAAAAAATGAAGATATTAGACTATTTTATAATTGCAAATGGTAACGAATGTGATTAAAGGCTCTTTTCCTATGTCAAAAGTTTTAGTTTCCGAGGGTAATAGCTACGTATGTTGGAAAAATGAAGATATTAGACTATTTTATGATTGCACATGGTAAAGAATGTGATTAAAGGCTCTTTTCCTATGTCAAAAGTTTAATTTTTCGAGGGTAATAGCTACGTATGTTGAAAAAATGAAGATATTAGACTATTATATAACTGCAAATGGTAACGAATGTGATTAAAGGCTCTTTTCCTATTTCAAAAGTTTTAGTTTTCGAGGGTAATAGCTACGTATGTTGAAAAAATGAAGATATTAGACTATTTTATGATTGCACATGGTAAAGAATGTGATTAAAGGCTCTTTTCCTATGTCAAAAGTTTTAATTTTCGAGGGTAATAGCTACGTATGTTGAAAAAATGAAGATATTAGACTATTCTATGATTGCAAATGGTAACGAATGTGATTAAAGGCTCTTTTCCTATGTCAAAAGTTTTAGTTTTCGAGGGTAATAGCTACGTATGTTGGAAAAATGAAGATATTAGACTATTTTATGATTGCACATGGTAAAGAAAGTGCTTAAGGCTCTTTTCCTATTTCAAAAGTTTTAGTTTTCGAGGGTAATAGCTACGTATGTTGAAAAAATGAAGATATTAGACTATTCTATGATTGCAAATGGTAACGAATGTGATTAAAGGCTCTTTTCCTATTTCAAAAGTTTTAGTTTTCGAGGGTAATAGCTACGTATGTTGAAAAAATGAAGATATTAGACTATTTTATAATTGCAAATGGTAACGAATGTGATTAAAGGCTCTTTTCCTATGTCAAAAGTTTAGTTTTCGAGGGTAATAGCTACGTATGTTGAAAAAATGAAGATATTAGACTATTTTATAATTGCAAATGGTAACGAATGTGATTAAAGGCTCTTTAGCTATGTCAAAAGTTTTAGTTTTCGAGGGTAATAGCTATGTAAGTTGGAAAAATGAAGATATTAGACTATTTTATGATTGCACATGGTAAAGAATGTGCTTAAAGGCTCTTTTCCTATGGCAAAATTTTTAGTTTTCGAGGGTAATAGCTACGTATGTTGGAAAAATGAAGATATTAGACTATTTTATGATTGCAAATGGTAAAGAATGTGATTAAAGGCTCTTTTCCTATTTCAAAAGTTTTTGTTAGACTATGTTATGACTTTGACTATGACTATTTTATGATTGCACATGGTAAAGAATGTGATTAAAGGCTCTTTTCCTATGTCAAAAGTTTTAGTTTTCGAGGGTAATAGCTACGTATGTTGAAAAAATGAAGATATTAGACTATTTTATAATTGCAAATGGTAATGAATGTGATTAAAGGCTCTTTTCCTATGTCAAAAGTTTTATTTTTCGAGGGTAATAGCTACGTATGTTGAAAAAATGAAGATATTAGACTATTATATAATTGCAAATGGTAACGAATGTGATTAAAGGCTCTTTTCCTATTTCAAAAGTTTTAGTTTTCGAGGGTAATAGCTACGTATGTCGAAAAAATGAAGATATTAGACTATTCTATGATTGCAAATGGTAACGAATGTGATTAAAGGCTCTTTTCCTATGTCAAAAGTTTTAGTTTTTGAGGGTAATAGCTACGTATGTTGAAAAAATGAAGATATTAGACTATTTTATGATTGCAAATGGTAAAGAATGTGATTAAAAGCTCTTTTCCTATGTCAAAAGTTTTAGTTTTCGAGGGTAATAGCTACGTATGTTGAAAAAATGAAGATATTAGACTATTTTATAATTGCAAATGGTATCGAATGAGATTAAAGGCTCTTTTCCTATGTCAAAAGTTTTAGTTTTCGAGGGTAATAGCTACGTATGTTGAAAAATGAAGATATTAGACTATTTTATAATTGCAAATGGTAACGAATGTGATTAAAGGCTCTTTTCCTATGTCAAAAGTTTTAGTTTTCGAGGGTAATAGCTACGTATGTTGGAAAAATGAAGATATTAGACTATTTTATGATTGCACATGGTAAAGAATGTGCTTAAAGGCTCTTTTCCTATGGCAAAATTTTTAGTTTTCGAGGGTAATAGCTACGTATGTTGGAAAAATGAAGATATTAGACTATTTTATGATTGCAAATGGTAAAGAATGTGATTAAAGGCTCTTTTCCTATTTCAAAGTTTTTGTTTTCGAGGGTAATAGCTACGTATGTTGGAAAAATGAAGATATTAGACTATTTTATGATTGCACATGGTAAAGAATGTGATTAAAGGCTCTTTTCCTATGTCAAAAGTTTTAGTTTTCGAGGGTAATAGCTACGTATATTGGAAAAATGAAGATATTAGACTATTTTATGATTGCACATGGTAAAGAAAGTGCTTAAAGGCTCTTTTCCTATGTCAAAAGTTTTAGTTTTCGAGGGTAATAGCTACATATGTTGAAAAAATGAAGATATTAGACTATTTTATAATTGCAAATGGTAACGAATGTGATTAAAGGCTCTTTTCCTATGTCAAAAGTTTTAGTTTCCGAGGGTAATAGCTACGTATGTTGGAAAAATGAAGATATTAGACTATTTTATGATTGCACATGGTAAAGAATGTGCTTAAAGGCTCTTTTCCTATGGCAAAAGTTTTAGTTTTCGAGGGTAATAGCTACGTATGTTGGAAAAATGAAGATATTAGACTATTTTATGATTGCACATAGTAAAGAATGTGATTAAAGGCTCTTTTCCTATGTCAAAAGTTTTAGTTTTCGAGGGTAATAGCTACGTATGTTGAAAAAATGAAGATATTAGACTATTATATAATTGCAAATGGTAACGAATGTGATTAAAGGCTCTTTTCCTATGTCAAAAGTTTTAGTTTTCGAGGGTAATAGCTACGTATGTTGAAAAAATGAAGATATTAGACTATTTTATGATTGCAAATGGTAAAGAATGTGATTAAAGGCTCTTTTCTTATGTCAAAAGTTTTAGTTTTCGAGGGTAATAGCTACGTATGTTGAAAAAATGAAGATATTAGACTATTTTATAATTGCAAATGGTAACGAATGTGATTAAAGGCTCTTTTCTATGTCAAAAGTTTTAGTTTTCGAGGGTAATAGCTACGTATGTTGGAAAAATGAAGATATTAGACTATTTTATGATTGCACATGGTAAAGAATGTGATTAAAGGCTCTTTTCCTATGTCAAAAGTTTTAGTTTTCGAGGTTAATAGCTACGTATGTTGGAAAAATGAAGATATTAGACTATTTTATGATTGCACATGGTAAAGAAAGTGCTTAAAGGCTCTTTTCCTATTTCAAAAGTTTTAGTTTTCGAGGGTAATAGCTACGTATGTTGAAAAAATGAAGATATTAGACTATTCTATGATTGCAAATGGTAAAGAATGTGATTAAAGGCTCTTTTCCTATGTCAAAAGTTTTAGTTTTCGAGGGTAATAGCTACGTATGTTGAAAAAATGAAGATATTAGACTATTTTATGATTGCAAATGGTAAAGAATGTGATTAAAGGCTCTTTTCCTATGTCAAAAGTTTTAGTTTTCGAGGGTAATAGCTACGTATGTTGAAAAAATGAAGATATTAGACTATTTTATAATTGCAAATGGTAACGAATGTGATTAAAGGCTCTTTTCCTATGTCAAAAGTTTTAGTTTTCGAGGGTAATAGCTACGTATGTTGAAAAAATGAAGATATTAGACTATTTTATAATTGCAAATGGTAACGAATGTGATTAAAGGCTCTTTTCCTATGTCAAAAGTTTTAGTTTTCGAGGGTAATAGCTATGTATGTTGGAAAAATGAAGATATTAGACTATTTTATGATTGCACATGGTAAAGAATGTGCTTAAAGGCTCTTTTCCTATGGCAAAATTTTTAGTTTTCGAGGGTAATAGCTACGTATGTTGGAAAAATGAAGATATTAGACTATTTTATGATTGCAAATGGTAAAGAATGTGATTAAAGGCTCTTTTCCTATTTCAAAAGTTTTAGTTTTCGAGGGTAATAGCTACGTATGTTGGAAAAATGAAGATATTAGACTATTTTATGATTGCACATGGTAAAGAAAGTGCTTAAAGGCTCTTTTCCTATGTCAAAAGTTTTAGTTTTTGAGGGTAATAGCTACATATGTTGAAAAAATGAAGATATTAGACTATTTTATAATTGCAAATGGTAACGAATGTGATTAAAGGCTCTTTTTCTATGTCAAAAGTTTTAGTTTTCGAGGGTAATAGCTACGTATGTTGGAAAAATGAAGATATTAGACTATTTTATGATTGCACATGGTAAAGAATGTGATTACAGGCTCTTTTTCTATGGCAAAAGTTTTAGTTTTCGAGGGTAATAGCTACGTATGTTGAAAAAATGAAGATATTAGACTATTTTATGATTGCACATGGTAAAGAATGTGATTAAAGGCTCTTCTCCTATGTCAAAAGTTTTAGTTTTCGAGGGTAATAGCTACGTATGTTGGAAAAATGAAGATATTAGACTATTTTATGATTGCACATGGTAAAGAATGTGCTTAAAGGCTCTTTTCCTATGGCAAAAAGTTTTAGTTTTCGAGGGTAATAGCTACGTATGTTGGAAAAATGAAGATATTAGACTATTTTATGACTGCACATGGTAAAGAATGTGATTAAAGGCTCTTTTCCTATGTCAAAAGTTTTAATTTTCGAGGGTAATAGCTACGTATGTTGGAAAAATGAAGATATTAGACTATTATATGATTGCAAATGGTAAAGAAAGTGCTTAAAGGCTCTTTTCCTATTTCAAAAGTTATAGTTTTCGAGGGTAATAGCTACGTATGTTGAAAAAATGAAGATATTAGACTATTTTATGATTGCACATGGTAAAGAATGTGATTAAAGGCTCTTTTCCTATGTCAAAAGTTTTAGTTTTCGAGGGTAATAGCTACGTATGTTGGAAAAATGAAGATATTAGACTATTTTATGATTGCACATGGTAAAGAATGTGATTAAAGGCTCTTTTCCTATGTCAAAAGTTTTAGTTTTCGAGGGTAATAGCTACGTATGTTGAAAAAATGAAGATATTAGACTATAGGAAAAGAGCCTTTAATCACATTCTTTACCATGTGCAATCATAAAATAGTCTAATATCTTCATTTTTCCAACATACATAGCTATTACCCTCGAAAACTAAAACTTTTGACATAGGAAAAGAGCCTTTAATCACATTCGTTACCATTTGCAATTATAAAATAGTCTAATATCTTCATTTTTTCAACATACGTAGCTATTACCCTCGAAAACTAAAACTTTTGACATAGGAAAAGAGCCTTTAATCACATTCGTTAGGCAAGACACATAAACAAAATTTAACAATCCTCATTGATACAGAACAAACAAAAATGAACCACTATTTCATCAATAAATAAAAAAAGAGTATCTTTAATGGGAGTATTTAAGGTGGAGTAAGTGGAGTGAGGCCAAAATAAAATTAAGAATTAAAAATTTTTACCACCCGTTCTTGCAAGCAGATTCCATTATATGACTTTTTAATCGTCTCTTGAAAGATCCTTTTGGTAACCCAACAAATTTATTTAATGAATATTTGTTGGCTATTGATGGGATCATATACTGGAGGTTGAAACGGGATCTTTCATTTTTCACCAGAGGAAGTTTGTATGGGTGAACACATCTAGTTGTCAGTGAATTTTGATGTTTGGACAGTAAATTCTGGTCAAAAAAGAAATTATGTACATGTTGAATCTTAAAAAACCAACTAGATAATAGGAGATGAGATTTCTGTGTGAGAGTCATTATGTCTAGAAACAGGTAAGAGGTACGTGTTTCAGAGTGGATATCTGTACTCCTCGGGTGTTGTAAAAACTTATCTAGAATTCGAATAGCTTTGTTTTGCAGGGTTTGCAGTGGTTTAATATGTGATTTAAAAGTCAGCAAAATATAGCTGAGCAATATTGGATTTGTGCATCAATTAGGCAAAAATATAGGATTCTTAGAACCTTATATGAAAATAAAAATTTTAGTCGGTGGAGCAAACCTATATATCTTGATAATTTTAATCTCAACAACGAAATATGTGTTTTAAAATTCATGGTAGGGTCAAAACGATACCTAAATATTTTGCTGTGTATACTCTTTTGATTTCATAAATAGTGTCAATGGTATTTTCATTCAGAGAAATATTTTTCAACTTTTGATTTGATCTTCCATAAATAATAAATTCTGTTTTAACAAAATTAGGGACAAGTTTGTTAATTTGGAACCAATTTGTGACGGATTTTGTATTTTCAATCAGTTTTTCTTTCAGTGCATCTAATGTTGGTGCTTTTAAACTTGCTGCAGTATCATCCGCAAACATAATTGTTAATGCATTTTCAGTAGTAGAATTTGGGAGATCATTTATATATATTAAAAATAATAGAGGTCCTAAAATTGAACCTTGCGGTACACCGATATTATTATTCGATGTCTCAGACGAATATTCACCATCAATATCTACCACAAACCTTCGATTGTGCAAATATGATTTGATTAATTTTAAAGGTACTCCTCTTATTCCCGTATTTTCAAGTTTTTTAAATAGAATTTCGTGATTTAAAGTGTCGAAAGCTTTCTTAATATCAAAAAACAATGTAGCTGCTAAACAATCATCATCTAAAGCATCATTAATGAAAATATGTGTTGCGGCGACAGCATCTTCTGTCGATCTTTCTTTTAAAAAACCAAACTGGAACTTCGAAAAAAAATTTATCTTTTCCAGAAATGATGTAAGTCTATATTTCATTATTTTTTCAAAAACTTTAGCCAGTGGGGAAAGGAGTGCAATAGGACGGTAATTATTGGGATCTTGAGCCTCCCTTTTTTGAATATAGGGATTATTTTAGCCTTTTTAGAAGATCAGGGAAAATACCATTTCTTATGCTCTTATTTATAACATCTGCAAGAGGTTCATATATTACTCCTGATATTTTCTTTAAGAGATTTGTCGATATATCATCTACTGAAGCCGAATTTCCTCTCTTTAAATCACTAATAGCTTTTTGGTATTCACCAAATGATACTGGTAGCATATACAATGATTTATCTTCGTTTTGGGGCATAAATCGTGTATAATCTGATGGCTTATCCAAAAGATCTCTAACCAATTCTTCACCAATTTTACTGAAATGCTTAGCAAATAATTCTGCGATATCCTTTTTTTCAGTTGATTCATTAACGTCATTTCCATTATTAAGAAAAGCCGGTATTGACCTTCGTTTATTTTTATTTAATTTATCACGCAATATTTCCCACATTTTCTGTTGGGACGCAGCTGAAGATATTTCCTTCTCATAATAATTTCTTTCACTTTCTCTCAAAGTTCTAGTCAGAGTGTTTTTGTACAATTTGAATTTCTGGATGTTTTCATCAGACGATAGTTGCATTTAATTTTGTATAGTCTATTTTTTTCATTAATACATTTTAACAGTCTCGGAGATATCCATGGTTTTTGTGGCATTGACTTGGGTGTTTTCCTTTTAACTTTCGGACATATATCATTATAAACATCATTAAATGATTTATAAAACATTTCCAATGCCTTGTTTGCATCCTCAGTACTGACTACTTCCTTCCAATCTATATCTCCTAGCTTAATAATTAAACGCGCAATTGATTCATCATTTATTATACGACCTGTTTTTTCAATCCGTTTATTTTTTTTAGATCTGGCCAAATTAAATTCAGAAATTATCACACCGTGATCTGAAATATCGTTTAATATTACAAAAGTTGAAAAACAAATACTATTAGAAAAAATATTATCAATTAATGTTGCTCCAATATCATCTATTCGAGTTGGAATCAGACATGATGGGAGCAGTCCTTGACAAAGCATTAGTTCTAAAAATTCTCTTATCTTCGAATCATTTTGCTTTGCTTGAATTTTCATTAGGTCTAGGTTGAAATCACCAAAAATAAATATTTGCTTATTCATCTGTGATATTTTATTTAATAAAATTTCAAGTTGCATCAAAAATTGATCTATACTTCCGGAAGGTGGGCGATATAAAGATATCATGATTGTTGATTTTTTATTAACTTCACATTCCAGAATACACGTTTCAAAAATCAGTTCTACATTCCAATCATTAGGTCTCGTCTTATTTTCGATTTTAACTCTTTTCTTATGATAAATCCTAATCCACCATGCTGGTGGTGTTTTCTACTCTCGTGAACAAAATCATAATCAAAAAACTTTACATCATTAATATTTCTATCATTTAAGAAAGTTTCGTTTACCGCTAAAGCTTCAATTTTATTTTTATTAATTATGTCATTTATGAACTCAATGCTATTAAGTAAACCTCTGCAGTTAAGCTAGAAAAACGTACATTACTGCATGTGGGGATAGAATCATCCATAATTGAATATTTGTTTTTCGGGCTATCTTCCAAAATTACTGCTTCATCATCCTTCACATCTTTCAAGCATTCCAGTATATCAAAAGGATTTTCCTCTAACAGTTTAGTTCTGCTTGCAAGATCAGGTAAATTATGTAAACTCAATATCATAAATCAACAAAAAAGCCTCACTCCAGTTAATCAATAATTTAACAAAAGACCACTCAAAAAAGAAAACTAAGCTAATCACATATAACGACCGCATACGTCGAGAAATCCATTGCGTTTCGGTGGAGGTATGTTCATTCTTTTTCATTCAACAGAGAACACGCATATTCTGGCAACAATGTGGGCACACCAACACATATTTGCGGATTTATATAATGACTGTTATGAACAAATCCTAACAAATCACTAATAATGCGAAAAAAATTAAAAAAATTACACAATTTATTCGACTGGTGGGACGTTATACCACTTCTTTTTTTGTTTCACTCCGTCTTGGTCTATATAGCATAATGTGGGTGGTACCGTGGGTGGGATCCATGCAATAAAACCTTTCTCCTTCATTTCTTTCTTTTTTTGATTCAGCGTAGCGCGAATCTCCCTGCAAGTTTTACTAACATCATCACTGAAGAAAACTCCATTGTAATTAAATTTTGTCGCTTTATCAAGGTCTTTTTTCCAGGGCTGGTCACGTAATT
>NW_027065680.1:0-21111 GCF_032884065.1 Artemia franciscana | reverse complement strand
AAGAATGTGATTAAAGGCTCTTTTCCTATTTCAAAAGTTTTAGTTTTCGAGTGTAATAGCTACGTATGTTGAAAAATGAAGATATTAGACTATTTTATGATTGCAAATGGTAAAGAATGTGATTAAAGGCTCTTATCCTATTTCAAAATTTTTAGTTTTCGAGGGTAATAGCTATGTCTGTTGAAAAAATGAAGATATTAGACTATTTTATGATTGCACATGGTAAAGAATGTGATTAAAGGCTCTTTTCCTATGTCAAAAGTTTTAGTTCTGGAGGGTAATTAAATAAAAAAACAAGTTTTTTTAACTGAAAGTAAGGAGCGACATTAAAACTTAAAACGACCAGAAATTACTTCGTATATGAAAGAGGCTGCTTCCTCATCAACGCCTCGCTCTTTACGCTAAAGTTTGACTCATTCTCTCAATTCTTCTTTTTAAAACAGTAAAAACTTTAGCGTAAAGAGCAGGGCGTTGATGAGGAAGCAGCCTCTTTCATATACGAAGTAATTTCTGGTCGTTTTAAGTTTTAATGTCGCTCCTTACTTTCAGTTAAAAAAACTTGTTTTTTTTTATTTAATTTCTGGACGTTTTTGAATCAATGCATGTTATGATTTTGGGTCTCCGCAGAGGAATAATTAAAACAAAATTTGCATTTTTTTTTTGGCTAAATGGCTTTCTCATAATTTTGATCGAATGATTTTGAGAAAAAAAAGAGCGGGGGAGGAAGCCTAGTTGCCCTCCGGTTTTTTGGTTAATTAAAAAGGCAACTAGAATTTTTGATTTTTTACGAATATTTTTATTAGTAAAAGATTTACGTAACTTATAAATTAGCTTAAGTAAAGAACTTTTGTATTCTCATATATTTTTATTACATATATGAGGGGGTTCCCCCCTTGTCAGATCCTCGCTCTTTACATTAAAGCTTAAATTTTGTCCCAATTCATTAAGAATGACCCAAGAATCACAAAAGCTGTAGAATAAATAGTTGAAATTACTAAAAATACTTTAGCGTAAAGAGCCAGGTATTAGGAGGAGGTGAGCCCGTCAAATGGGTAATAATTTCTGTTTGTTTTAAGTTTTAATGCTGCTCCTTACTTCCAGCTGAAAGAACTTTTTCATATTTTTTTTTCATTTTTTTTTAAATAATGCTAGTAAATCCTGCGCTCCCTTCATGGAGATTTTCTTCCGCCATGACAAACTATCGATTGGAAAGTTCCCCCAGCATATCCCCCCCTTCTCAACCCCTCCCCCAACCAGAAAAATCCTCCTGAAAACGCCTGTACGCTTCCCAATAACCATTACTATATGTAAGCACTGGTCAAAGTTTGTAACTTGTTGCCCCTCCCACGGGGACTGTGGGGGAGTAAGTAGTCCCCAAAGACATAGTTATAAGGTTTTTCGACTACGCTGAATAAAATGGCTATCTCAGAATTTGATTTGTTGACTTTGGTAAAATAATTAGCTTGGGAGGGGGCCTATGTGCCCTCCAATTTTTTTGGTCACTTAAAAAGGGCACTAAAACTTTTCATTTCCGTTAACATGAGCCCTCTTGCAACATTCTAGGACAACTGGGTCGATACGATCACCCCTGGGAAAAAGAAACAAAAACAAAAAAACAAAAAAACAAATAAACACGCATCCGTGATCTGCCTTCTGGCAAAAAATACAAAATTCCACATTTTTATAGATAGGAGCTTAAAACTTCTACAGTAGGGTTCTCTGATACGGTGAATCTGATGGTGTGATTTTCGTAAAGATTCTATGACTTCTAGGGGGTGTTTCCTCCTATTTTCTATAATAACGCAAATTTTCTCAGGCTCGTAACTTTTGATGGGTAAATCTAAACTTGATGAAACTTATATATTTAAAATCAGCATTAAAATGCGATTCTTTTGATGTATGTATTGGCATCAAAATTCTATTTTTTAGAGTTTTGGTTACTGTTGAGCCGGGTCGCTCCTTACTACAGTTCGTTACCACGAACTGTTTGATAACTACGTATGTTGAAAAAATGAAGATATTGGACTATTTTATGATTGCACATGGTAAAGAATGTGATTAAAGGCTCTTTTCCTATTTCAAAAGTTTTAGTTTTCGAGGGTAATAGCTACGTATGTTGAAAAAATGAAGATATTAGACTATTTTATGATTGCAATTGGTAAAGAATGTGATTAAAGGCTCTTTTCCTATTTCAAAAGTTTTAGTTTTCGAGGGTAATAGCTACGTATGTTGAAAAAATGAAGATATTAGACTATTTTATGATTGCAAATGGTAAAGAATGTGATTAAAGGCTCTTTACCTATTTCAAAAGTTTTAGTTTTCGGGGGTAATAGCTATGTATGTTGAAAAAAATGAAGATATTAGACTGTTTTATGATTGCAAATGGTAAAGAATGTGATTAAAGGCTCTTTTCCTATGTCAAAAGTTTTAGTTTTCGGGGGGGTAATAGCTTTGTCTGTTGAAAAAATGAAGATATTAGACTATTTTATGATTGCACATCGTAAAGAATGTGATTAAAGGCTCTTTTCCTATTTGAAAAGTTTCAGTTTTCGGGGGGTGATAGCTACGTATGTTGAAAAAAGGAAGATATTAGACTATTTTATGATTGCAAATGGAAAAGAATGTGATTAAAGGCTCTTTTCCTATTTCAAAAGTTTTAGTTTTCGAGGGTAATAGCTACGTATGTTGAAAAAATGAAGATATTAGACCATTTTATGATTGCAAATGGTAAAGAATGTGATTAAAGGCTCTTTTCCTATGTCGAAAGTTTTAGTTTTCGAGGGTAATAGCTACGTATGTTGAAAAAATAAAGATAATGGACTATTTTATGATTGCAAATGGTAAAAAATGTGATTAAAGGCTCTTTTCCTATGTCAAAAGTTTTAGTTTTCGAGGGTAATAGCTACGTTTGTTGAAAAAATTAAGATATTAGACTATTTTATGATTGCAAATGGTAAAGAATGTGATTAAAGGCTCTTTTCCTATTTCAAAAGTTTTAGTTTTCGAGGGTAATAGCTACGTTTGTTGAAAAAATGAAGATATTAGACTATTTTATGATTGCAAATGGTAATGAATGTGATTAAAGGCTTTTTTCCTATTTCAAAAGTTTCAGTTTTCGAGGGTAATAGCTTTGTCTGTGGAAAAAATGAAGATATTAGACTATTTAATGATTGCACATGGTAAAGAATGTGATTAAAGGCTCTTTTCCTATTTCAAAAGTATTAGTTTTCGAGAGTAATAGCTAGGTCTGAGGAAAAAATGAAGATATTAGACTATTTTATGATTGCACATGGTAAAGAATGTGATTAAAGGCTCTTTTCCTATTTCAAAAGCTATAGTTTTCGAGGGTAATAGCTACGTATGTTGAAAAAATGAAGATATTAGACTATTTTATGATTGCAAATGGTAAAGAACGTGATTAAAGGCTCTTTTCCTATGTCAAAAGTTTTAGTTTTCGAGGGTAATAGCTACGTATGTTGAAAAAATGAAGATATTAGACTATTTTATGATTGCAAATGGTAAAGAATGTGATTAAAGGCTCTTTTCCTATGTCAAAAGTTTTAGTTTTCGAGGGTAATAGCTACGTATGTTGAAAAAATGAAGATATTAGACTATTTTATGATTGCACATGGTAAAGAATGTGATTAAAGGCTCTTTTCCTATTTCAAAAGTTTTAGTTTTCGAGGGTAATAGCTATGTCTGTTGAAAAAAATGAAGATATTAGACTATTTTATGATTGCAAATGGTAAAGAATGTGATTAAAGGCTCTTTTCCTATGTCAAAAGTTTTAGTTTTCGAGGGTAATAGCTACGTATGTTGAAAAAAATGAAGATATTAGACTATTTTCATTTGCAATCATAAAATAGTCTAATATCTTCATTTTTTCCACAGACAAAGCTATTACCCTCTAAAACTAAAACTTTTGAAATAGTAAAAGAGTGCAATATTTCAAAAGTTTCAAAAGTAAGTTTGAAACTTTTTTTCAACATACGTAGCTATTACCCTCGAAAACTAAAACTTTTGAAATAGGAAAAGAGCCTTTAATCACATTCTTTACCATTTGCAATGATAAAATAGTCTAATATCTTCATTTTTTCAACATACGTAGCTATTACCCTCGAAAACTAAAACTTTTGACCCAGGAAAAGAGCCTTTAATCACATTCTTCACCATTTGCAATCATAAAATAGTCTAATATCTTCATTTTTTTCAACATACGTAGCTATTACCCTCGAAAACTAAAACTTTTGAAATAGGAAAAGAGCCTTTAATCACATTCTTTACCATTTGCAATCATAAAATGGTCTAATATCTTCATTTTTCAACATACGTAGCTATTACCCTCGAAAACTAAAACTTTTGAAATAGGAAAAGAGCCTTTCATCACATTCTTTACCATTGGCAATCATAAAATTGTCTAATATCTTCATTTTTTTAACATACGTAGCTATTACCCTCGAAAACTAAAACTTTTGAAATAGGAAAAGAGCCTTTAATCACATTCTTTACCATTTGCAATCATAGAATAGTCTAAAATCTTCATTTTTTCAACATACGTAGCTATTACCCTCGAAAACTAAAACTTTTGAAATAGGAAAAGAGCCTTTAATCACATTCTTTACCATTTGCAATCATAAAATAGTCTAATATCTTCATTTTTTCAACATACGTAGCTATTAACCTCGAAAACTAAAACTTTTGACATAGGAAAAGAGTCTTTAATCACATTCTTTACCATTTGCAATCATAAAATAGTCTAATATCTTCATTTTTGCAACATACGTAGCTATTACCCTTGAAAACTAAAACTTTTGAAATAGGAAAAGAGCCATTAATCACATTCTTTACCATTTGCAATCATAAAATAGTCTAATATCTTCATTTTTTCAACAAACATAGCTATTACCCTCGAAAACTAAAACTTTTGAAATAGGATAAGAGCCTTTAATCACATTCTTTACCATTTGCAATCATAAAATAGTCTAATATCTTCATTTTTTCAACATACTTAGCTATTACCCTCGAAAACTAAAACTTTTGAAATAGGAAAAGAGCCTATATTCACATTCTTTACCATTTGCAATCATAAAATAGTCTAATATCTTCATTTTTTCAACATACGTAGCTATTACCCTCGAAAACTAAAACTTTTGACATAGGAAAAGAGCCTTTAATCACATTCTTTACCATTTGCAATCATAAAATAGTCTAATATCTTCATTTTCTCAACATACGTAGCTATTACCCTCGAAAACTAAAACTTTTGAAATAGGAAAAGAGCCTTTAATCACATTCTTTACCATTTGCAATCATAAAATAGTCTAATATCTTCATTTTTTTCCACAGACAAAGCTATTACCCTCGAAAACTAAAACTTTTGAAATAGGAAAAGAGCCTTTAATCACATTCTTTACCATTTACAATCATAAAATAGTCTAATATCTTCATTTTTTCAACATACGTAGCTATTACCCTCGAAAACTAAAGCTTTTGACATAGGAAAAGAGCCTTTAATCACATTCTTTACCATTTGCAATCATAAAATAGTCTAATATCATCATTTTTTCAACATACGTAGCTATTACCCTCGAAAACTAAAACTTTTGAAATAGGAAAAGAGCCTTTAATCAGATTCTTTACCATGTGCAATCATAAAATAGTCTAATATCTTCCTTTTTTCAACATACGTAGCTATTACCCTCGAAAACTAAAACTTTTGACATAGGAAAAGAGCCTTTAATCACATTGTTTACCATTTGCAATCATAAAATAGTCTAATATCTTCATTTTTTCAACATACGTAGCTATTACCCTCGAAAACTAAAACTTTTGAAGTAGAAAAAGAGCCTTTAATCACATTCTTTACCATGTGCAATCATAAAATAGTCTAATATCTTCATTTTTTCAACATACGTAGCTATTCCCCTCGAAAAATAAAACTATTGACATAGGAAAAGAGCCTTTAATCACATTCTTTACCATTGCAATCATAAAATAGTCTAATAACTTCATTTTTTCAACATACGTAGCTATTACCCTCGAAAACAAAAACTTTTGAAATAGGAAAAGAGCCTTTAATCACATTCTTTACCATGTGCAATCATAAAATAGTCTAATATCTTCATTTTTTCAACATACGTAGCTATTACCCTCGAAAACTAAAACTTTTGAAATAGGAAAAGAGCCTCTAATCACATTCTTTACCATGTGCAATCATAAAATGGTCTAATATCTTCATTTTTCAACATACGTAGCTATTACCCTCGAAAACTAAAACTTTTGACATAGGAAAAGAGCCTTTAATCACATTCTTTACCATGTACAATCATAAAATTGTCTAATATCTTCATTTTTTCCACAGACATAGCTATTACCCCTCGAAAACTAAAACTTTTGACATAGGAAAAGAGCCTTTAATCACATTCTTTACCATGTGCAATCATAAAATAGTCTAAAATCTTCATTTTTTCAACATGCTTAGCTATTACCCTCGAAAACTAAAACTTTTGAAATAGGAAAAGAGCCTTTAATCACATTCTTTACCATTTGCAATCATAAAATAGTCTAATATCTTCATTTTTTCAACATACGTAGCTATTACCCTCGAAAACTAAAACTTTTGACATAGGAAAAGAGCCTTTAATCACATTCTTTACCATGTACAATCATAAAATTGTCTAATATCTTCATTTTTTCCACAGACATAGCTATTACCCTCGAAAACTAAAACTTTTGACATAGGAAAAGAGCCTTTAATCACATTCTTTACCATTTGCAATCATAAAATAGTCTAATATCTTCATTTTTTCAACATGCTTAGCTATTACCCTCGAAAACTAAAACTTTTGAAATAGGAAAAGAGCGTTTAATCACATTCTTTACCATGTGCAATCATAAAATAGTCTAATATCTTCATTTTTTCAACATACGTAGCTATTACCCTCTAAAACTAAAACTTTGGAAATAGGAAAAGAGCCTTTAATCATATTCTTTACCATGTGCAATCATAAAATAGTCTAATATCTTCATTTTTTCAACATGCTTAGCTATTACCCTCGAAAACTAAAACTTTTGAAATAGGAAAAGAGCCTTTAATCACATTTTTTACCATGTGCAATCATAAAATAGTCTAATATCTTCATTTTTTTCAACATACGTAGCTATTACCCTCGAAAATTAAAACTTTTGACATAGGAAAAGAGCCTTTAATCACATTCTTTACCATTTGCAATCATAAAATAGTCTAATATCTTCATTTTTTCAACATACGTAGCTATTACCCTCAAAAACTAAAACTTTTGACATAGGAAAAGATCCTTTAATCACATTCTTTACATTTGCAATCATAAAATAGTCTAATATCTTCATTTTTTCAACATACTTAGCTATTACCCTCGAAAACTAAAACTTTTGAAATAGGAAAAGAGCCTTTAATCACATTCTTTACCATTTGCAATCATAAAATGGTCTAATAACTTCATTTTTTCAACATACTTAGCTATTACCCTCGAAAACTAAAACTTTTGAAATAGGAAAAGAGCCTTTAATCACATTCTTTACCATTTGCAATCATAAGTAGTCTAATATCTTCATTTTTTTCAACATATGAAGCTATTACCATCGAAAACTAAAACTTTTGAAATAGGAAAAGAGCCTTTAATCACATTCTTTACCATTTGCAATCATAAAATTGTCTAATATCTTCATTTTTTTACATAAGTAGCTATTACCCTCGAAAACTAAAACTTTTGAAAATGGAAAAGAGCCTTTAATCACATTCTTTACCATTTGCAATCATAGAATAGTCTAATATCTCCATTTTTTCAACATACGTAGCTATTACCCTCGAAAACTAAAACTTTTGAAATAGGAAAAGAGCCTTTAATCACATTCTTTACCATTTGCAATCATAAAATAGTCTAATATCTTCATTTTTTCAACATACGTAGCTATTAACCTCGAAAACTAAAACTTTTGACATAGGAAAAGAGCCTTTAATCACATTCTTTACCAATTGCAATCATAAAATAGTGTAATATCTTCATTGTTTCAACATACTTAGCTATTACCCTCGAAAACTAAAATTTTTGAAATAGGAAAAGAGCCTTTAATCACATTCTTTACCATTTGCAATCATAAAATAGTCTAATATCTTCATTTTTTTCAACGTACGTAGCTATTACCCTCGAAAACTAAAACTTTTGAAATAGGAAAAGAGCCTCTAATCACATTCTTTACCATGTGCAATCATAAAATAGTCTAATATCTTCATTTTTTTCAACATACGTAGCTATTACCCTCGAAAACTAAAACTTTTGACATAGGAAAAGAGCCTTTAATCACATTCTTTACCATGTACAATCATAAAATTGTCTAATATCTTCATTTTTTCCACAGACACAGTTATTACCCTCGAAAACTAAAACTTTTGACATAGGAAAAGAGCCTTTAATCACATTCTTTACCATGTGCAATCATAAAATAGTCTAATATCTTCATTTTTTCAACATGCGTAGCTATTACCCTCGAAAACTAAAACTTTTGAAATAGGAAAAGAGCCTTTAATCACATTCTTTACCATTTGCAATCATAAAATAGTCTAATATCTTCATTTTCTCAACATACGTAGCTCTTACCCCTGAAAACTAAAACTTTTGACATAGGAAAAGAGCGTTTAATCACATTCTTTACCATTTGCAATCATAAAATAGTCTAATATCTTCATTTTTTTCAACATACGTAGCTATTACCCTCTAAAACTAAAACTTTTGAAATAGGAAAAGAGCCTTTAATCACATTCTTTACCATTTGCAATCATAAAATGGTCTAATAACTTCATTTTTTCAACATACTTAGCTATTACCCTCGAAAACTAAAACTTTTGAAATAGGAAAAGAGCCTTTAATCACATTCTTTACCATTTGCAATCATAAAATAGTCTAATATCTTCATTTTTTTCAACATATGTAGCTATTACCATCGAAAACTAAAACTTTTGAAATAGGAAAAGAGCCTTTAATCACATTCTTTACCATTTGCAATCATAAAATTGTCTAATATCTTCATTTTTTCAACATAAGTAGCTATTACCCTCGAAAACTAAAACTTTTGAAATAGGAAAAGAGCCTTTAATCACATTCTTTACCATTTGCAATCATAGAATAGTCTA
Organism: Artemia franciscana; assembly: GCF_032884065.1. Classification (NCBI taxonomy): domain Eukaryota; kingdom Metazoa; phylum Arthropoda; class Branchiopoda; order Anostraca; family Artemiidae; genus Artemia; species Artemia franciscana. Next base: position 11,942 of record NW_027065680.1, on the reverse strand, counting down.
ATATCTCCATTTTTTCAACATACGTAGCTATTACCCTCGAAAACTAAAACTTTTGAAATAGGAAAAGAGCCTTTAATCACATTCTTTACCATTTGCAATCATAAAATAGTCTAATATCTTCATTTTTTCAACATACGTAGCTATTAACCTCGAAAACTAAAACTTTTGACATAGGAAAAGAGCCTTTAATCACATTCTTTACCATTTGCAATCATAAAATAGTCTAATATCTTCATTTTTTCAACATACGTAGCTATTAACCTCGAAAACTAAAACTTTTGAAATAGGATAAGAGCCTTTAATCACAATCTTTACCATTTGCAATCATAAAATAGTCTAATATCTTCATTGTTTCAACATACTTAGCTATTACCCTCGAAAACTAAAATTTTTGAAATAGGAAAAGAGCCTTTAATCACATTCTTTACCATTTGCAATCATAAAATAGTCTAATATCTTCATTTTTTCAACGTACGTAGCTATTACCCTCGAAAACTAAAACTTTTGAAATAGGAAAAGAGCCTCTAATCACATTCTTTACCATGTGCAATCATAAAATAGTCTAATATCTTCATTTTTTCAACATACGTAGCTATTACCCTCGAAAACTAAAACTTTTGACATAGGAAAAGAGCCTTTAATCACATTCTTTACCATGTACAATCATAAAATTGTCTAATATCTTCATTTTTTCCACAGACACAGTTATTATCCTCGAAAACTAAAACTTTTGACATAGGAAAAGAGCCTTTAATCACATTCTTTACCATGTGCAATCATAAAATAGTCTAATATCTTCATTTTTTCAACATGCGTAGCTATTACCCTCGAAAACTAAAACTTTTGAATAGGAAAAAGAGCCTTTTAATCACATTCTTTACCATTTGCAATCATAAAATAGTCTAATATCTTCATTTTCTCAACATACGTAGCTCTTACCTCTGAAAACTAAAACTTTTGACATAGGAAAAGAGCGTTTAATCACATTCTTTACCATTTGCAATCATAAAATAGTCTAATATCTTCATTTTTTCAACATACGTAGCTATTACCCTCTAAAACTAAAACTTTGGAAATAGGAAAAGAGCCTTTAATCATATCTTTACCATGTGCAATCATAAAATAGTCTAATATCTTAATTTTTTCAACATACGTAGCTATTACCCTCGAAAACTAAAACTTTTGAAATAGGAAAAGAGCCTTTAATCACATTCTTTACCATGTGCAATCATAAAATAGTCTAATATCTTCATTTTTTCACATACGTAGCTATTACCCTCGAAAATTAAACTTTTGACATAGGAAAAGAGCCTTTAATCACATTCTTTTCCATGTGCAATCATAAAATAGTCTAATATCTTCATTTTTTCAACATACGTAGCTATTACCCTCGAAAACTAAAACTTTTGAGTAGGAAAAGAGCCTTTAATCACATTCTTTACCATTTGCAATCATAAAATAGTCTAATATCTTCATTTTTTTCAACATATGTAGCTATTACCATCGAAAACTAAAACTTTTGAAATAGGAAAAGAGCCTTTAATCACATTCTTTACCATTTGCAATCATAAAATTGTCTAATATCTTCATTTTTTCAACATAAGTAGCTATTACCCTCGAAAACTAAAACTTTTGAAATAGGAAAAGAGCCTTTAATCACATTCTTTACCATTTGCAATCATAGAATAGTCTAATATCTCCATTTTTTCAACATACGTAGCTATTACCCTCGAAAACTAAAACTTTTGAAATAGGAAAAGAGCCTTTAATCACATTCTTTACCATTTGCAATCATAAAATAGTCTATATCTTCATTTTTCAACATACGTAGCTATTAACCTCGAAAACTAAAACTTTTGACATAGGAAAAGAGCCTTTAATCACATTCTTTACCATTTGCAATCATAAAATAGTCTAATATCTTCATTTTTTCAACATACGTAGCTATTAACCTCGAAAACTAAAACTTTTGAAATAGGATAAGAGCCTTAATCACAATTCTTTACCATTTGCAATCATAAAATAGTCTAATATCTTCATTGTTTCAACATACTTAGCTATTACCCTCGAAAACTAAAATTTTTGAAATAGGAAAAGAGCCTTTAATCACATTCTTTACCATTTGCAATCATAAAATAGTCTAATATCTTCATTTTTTCAACGTACGTAGCTATTACCCTCGAAAACTAAAACTTTTGAAATAGGGAAAAGAGCCTCTAATCACATTCTTTACCATGTGCAATCATAAAATAGTCTAATATCTTCATTTTTTCAACATACGTAGCTATTACCCTCGAAAACTAAACTTTTGACATAGGAAAAGAGCCTTTAATCACATTCTTTACCATGTACAATCATAAAAATGTCTAATATCTTCATTTTTTCCACAGACACAGTTATTATCCTCGAAAACTAAAACTTTTGACATAGGAAAAGAGCCTTTAATCACATTCTTTACCATGTGCAATCATAAAATAGTCTAATATCTTCATTTTTTCAACATGCGTAGCTATTACCCTCGAAAACTAAAACTTTTGAAATAGGAAAAGAGCCTTTAATCACATTCTTTACCATTTGCAATCATAAAATAGTCTAATATCTTCATTTTCTCAACATACGTAGCTCTTACCTCTGAAAACTAAAACTTTTGACATAGGGAAAAGAGCGTTTAATCACATTCTTTACCATTTGCAATCATAAAATAGTCTAATATCTTCATTTTTTCAACATACGTAGCTATTACCCTCTAAAACTAAAAACTTTGGAAATAGGAAAAGAGCCTTTAATCATATTCTTTACCATGTGCAATCATAAAATAGTCTAATATCTTAATTTTTTTCAACATACGTAGCTATTACCCTCGAAAACTAAAACTTTTGAAATAGGAAAAGAGCCTTTAATCACATTCTTTACCATGTGCAATCATAAAATAGTCTAATATCTTCATTTTTTCAACAGACGTAGCTATTACCCTCGAAAATTGAAACTTTTGACATAGGAAAAGAGCCTTTAATCACATTCTTTTCCATGTGCAATCATAAAATAGTCTAATATCTTCATTTTTTTCAACATACGTAGCTATTACCCTCGAAAACTAAAACTTTTGAAGTAGGAAAAGAGCCTTTAATCACATTCTTTACCATTTGCAATCATAAAATAGTCTAATATCTTCATTTTTTCAACATGCGTAGCTATTACCCTCGAAACTAAAAACTTTTGAAATAGGAAAAGAGCTTTAATCACATTCTTTACCATTTGCAATCATAAAATAGTCTAATATCTTCATTTTCTCAACATACGTAGCTCTTACCCCTGAAAACTAAAACTTTTGACATAGGAAAAGAGCGTTTAATCACATTCTTTACCATTTCCAATCATAAAATAGTCTAATATCTTCATTTTTTCAACATACGTAGCTATTACCCTCTAAAACTAAAACTTTTGAAATAGGAAAAGAGCCTTTAATCACATTCTTTACCATTTGCAATCATAAAATGGTCTAATAACTTCATTTTTTCAACATACTTAGCTATTACCCTCGAAAACTAAAACTTTTGAAATAGGAAAAGAGCCTTTAATCACATTCTTTACCATTTGCAATCATAAAATAGTCTAATATCTTCATTTTTTTCAACATATGTAGCTATTACCATCGAAAACTAAAACTTTTGAAATAGGAAAAGAGCCTTTAATCACATTCTTTACCATTTGCAATCATAAAATTGTCTAATATCTTCATTTTTTTCAACATAAGTAGCTATTACCCTCGAAAACTAAAACTTTTGAAATAGGGAAAAGAGCCTTTAATCACATTCTTTACCATTTGCAATCATAGAATAGTCTAATATCTCCATTTTTTCAACATACGTAGCTATTACCCTCGAAAACTAAAACTTTTGAAATAGGAAAAGAGCCTTTAATCACATTCTTTACCATTTGCAATCATAAAATAGTCTAATATCTTCATTTTTTCAACATACGTAGCTATTAACCTCGAAAACTAAAACTTTTGACATAGGAAAAGAGCCTTTAATCACATTCTTTACCATTTGCAATCATAAAATAGTCTAATATCTTCATTGTTTCAACATACTTAGCTATTAGCCTCGAAAACTAAAACTTTTGAAATAGGAAAAGAGCCTCTAATCACATTCTTTACCATGTGCAATCTTAAAATAGTCTAATATTCTTCATTTTTTCAACATACGTAGCTATTACCCTCGAAAACTAAAACTTTTGACATAGGAAAAGAGCCTTTAATCACATTCTTTACCATGTACAATCATAAAATTGTCTAATATCTTCATTTTTTCCACAGACACAGTTATTATCCTCGAAAACTAAAACTTTTGACATAGGAAAAGAGCCTTTAATCACATTCTTTACCATGTGCAATCATAAAATAGTCTAATATCTTCATTTTTTCAACATGCGTAGCTATTACCCTCGAAAACTAAAACTTTTGAAATAGGAAAAGAGCCTTTAATCACATTCTTTACCATTTGCAATCATAAAATAGTCTATATCTTCATTTTCTCAACATACGTAGCTCTTACCTCTGAAAAACTAAAACTTTTGACATAGGAAAAGAGCGTTTAATCACATTCTTTACCATTGCAATCATAAAATAGTCTAATATCTTCATTTTTTCAACATACGTAGCTATTACCCTCTAAAACTAAAACTTTGGAAATAGGAAAAGAGCCTTTAATCATATTCTTTACCATGTGCAATCATAAAATAGTCTAATATCTTAATTTTTTTCAACATACGTAGCTATTACCCTCGAAAACAAAACTTTTGAAATAGGAAAAGAGCCTTTAATCACATTCTTTACCATGTGCAATCATAAAATAGTCTAATATCTTCATTTTTTTCAACATACGTAGCTATTACCCTCGAAAATTAAAACTTTTGACATAGGAAAAGAGCCTTTAATCACATTCTTTCCATGTGCAATCATAAAATAGTCTAATATCTTCATTTTTTCAACATACGTAGCTATTACCCTCGAAACTAAAACTTTGAAGTAGGAAAAGAGCCTTTAATCACATTCTTTACCATTTGCAATCATAAAATAGTCTAATATCTTCATTTTTTCAACATACGTAGCTATTACCCTCAAAAACTAAAACTTTTGACATAGGAAAAGATCCTTTAATCACATTCTTTACCATTTGCAATCATAAAATAGTCTAATATCTTCATTTTTTCAACATACTTAGCTATAACCCTCGAAAACTAAAACTTTTGAAATAGGAAAAGAGCCTTTAAATCACATTCTTTACATTTGCAATCATAAAATGGTCTAATAACTTCATTTTTTTCAACATACTTAGCTATTACCCTCAAAACCAAAACTTTTGAAATAGGAAAAGAGCCTTTAATCACATTCTTTACCATTTGCAATCATAAAATAGTCTAATATCTTCATTTTTTCAACATACGTAGCTATTAACCTCGAAAACTAAAACTTTTGACATAGGAAAAGAGCCTTTAATCACATTCTTTACCATTTGCAATCATAAAATAGTCTAATATCTTCATTTTTTCAACATACGTAGCTATTAACCTCGAAAACTAAAACTTTTGAAATAGGATAAGAGCCTTTAATCACATTCTTTACCATTTGCAATCATAGAATAGTCTAATATCTTCATTTTTTCAACATACGTAGCTATTACCCTCGAAAACTAAAACTTTTGAAATAGGAAAGAGCCTTTAATCACATTCTTACCATTTGCAATCATAAAATAGTCTAATATCTTCATTTTTTCAACATACGTAGCTATTACCTCGAAAACTAAACTTTTGACATAGGAAAAGAGCCTTTAATCACATTCTTTACCATTTGCAATCATAAAATAGTCTAATATCTTCATTTTTTTCAACATATGTAACTATTACCATCGAAAACTAAAACTTTTGAAATAGAAAAAGAGCCTTTAATCACATTCTTTACCATTTGCAATCATAAAATTGTCTAATATCTTCATTTTTTTCAACATAAGTAGCTATTACCCCTCGAAAACTAAAACTTTTGAAATAGGAAAAGAGCCTTTAATCACATTCTTTACCATTTGCAATCATAGAATAGTCTAATATCTTCATTTTTTTCAACATACGTAGCTATTACCCTCGAAAACTAAAACTTTTGAAATAGGAAAAGAGCCTTTAATCACATTCTTACCATTTGCAATCATAAAATAGTCTAATATCTTCATTTTTTTCAACATAAGTAGCTATAAACCTCGAAAACTAAAACTTTTGACATAGGAAAAGAGCCTTTAATCACATTCTTTACCATTTGCAATCATAAAATAGTCTAATATCTTCATTTTTTAAACATACGTAGCTATTAACCTCGAAAACTAAAACTTTTGAAATAGGATAAGAGCCTTTAATCACATTCTTTACCATTTGCAATCATAAAATAGTCTAATATCTTCAATGTTTCAACATACGTAGCTATTACCCTCGAAACTAAAACTTTTGACATAGGAAAAGAGCTTTAATCACATTCTTTACCATTTGCAATCATAAAATAGTCTAATATCTTCATTTTCTCAACATACGTAGCTATTACCCTCGAAAACTAAAACTTTTGAAATAGGAAAAGAGCCTTTAATAACATTCTTTACCATTTGCAATCATAAAATAGTCTAATATCTTCATTTTTTCACAGACAAAGCTTTTACCCTCGAAACTAAAACTTTTGAAATAGGAAAAGAGCCTTTAATCACATTCTTTACCATTTGCAATCATAAAATAGTCTAATATCTTCATTTTTTCAACATACTTAGCTATTACCATCGAAAACTAAAACTTTTGAAATAGGAAAAGAGCCTTTAATCACATTCTTTACCATGTGCAATCATAAAATAGTCTAATATCTTCCTTTTTTTCAACATACGTAGCTATTACCCTCGAAAACTAAAACTTTGACATAGGGAAAAGAGCCTTTAATCACATTCTTTACCATTTGCAATCATAAAATAGTCTAATATCTTCATTTTTTCAACATACGTAGCTATTACCCTCGAAAACTAAAACTTTTGAAATGGAAAACGAGCCTTTAATCACATTCTTTACCATGTGCAATCATAAAATAGTCTAATATCTTCATTTTCTCAACATACGTAGCTCTTACCCCTGAAAACTAAAACTTTTGACATAGGAAAAGAGCGTTTAATCACATTCTTTACCATTTGCAATCATAAAATAGTCTAATATCTTCATTTTTTCAACATACGTAGCTATTACCCTCGAAAATTAAAACTTTTGACATAGGAAAAGAGCCTTTAATCACATTCTTTACCATGTGCAATCATAAAATAGTCTATTATCTTCATTTTTTCAACATACGTAGCTATTACCCTCGAAAATTAAAACTTTTGACATAGGGAAAAGAGCCTTTAATCACATTCTTTACCATGTGCAATCATAAAATAGTCTAATATCTTCATTTTTACAACATACGTAGTTATTACCCTCGAAAACTAAAACTTTTGAAATAGGAAAAGAGCCTTTAAACACATTCTTTACATTTGCAATCATAAATAGTCTAATATCTTCATTTTTTTCAACATACGTAGCTATTACCCTCGAAAACTAAACTTTTGACATAGGAAAAGATCCTTTAATCACATTCTTTACATTTGCAATCATAAAATAGTCTAATATCTTCATTTTTTCAACATACTTAGCTATTACCCTCGAAAACTAAAACTTTTGAAATAGGAAAAGAGCCTTATAAAATCACATTCTTTACCATTTGCAATCATAAAATGGTCTAATAACTTAATTATTTCAACATACTTAGCTATTACCCTCGAAAACTAAAACTTTTGAAATAGGAAAAGAGCCTTTAATCACATTCTTTACCATTTGCAATCATAAAATAGTCTAATATCTTCATTTTTTTCAACATATGTAGCTATTACCCCTCGAAAACTAAAACTTTTGAAATAGGAAAAGAGCCTTTAATCACATTCTTTACCATTTGCAATCATAAAATTGTCTAATATCTTCATTTTTTCAACATACGTAGCTATTACCCTCGAAAACTAAAACTTTTGAAATAGGAAAAGAGCCTTTAATCACATTCTTTACCATTTGCAATCATAGAATAGTCTAATATCTTCATTTTTTCAACATACGTAGCTATTACCCCTCGATAACTAAAACTTTTGAAATAGGAAAAGAGCCTTTAATCACATTCTTTACCCATTTGCAATCATAAAATAGTCTAATATCTTCATTTTTTTCAACATACGTAGCTATTAACCTCGAAAACTAAAACTTTTGACATAGGAAAAGAGCCTTTAATCACATTCTTTACCATTTGCAATCATAAAATAGTCTAATATCTTCATTTTTTCAACATACGTAGCTATTACCCTTGAAAACTAAAACTTTTGAAATAGGAAAAGAGCCTTTAATCACATTCTTTACCATTTGCAATCATAAAATAGTCTAATATCTTCATTTTTTCAACAGACATAGCTATTACCCTCGAAAACTAAAAATTTGAAATAGGATAGAGCCTTTAATCACATTCTTTTACCATTTGCAATTATAAAATAGTCTAATATCTTCATTTTTTCAACATACGTAGCTATTACCCTCGAAAACTAAAACTTTTGAAATAGGAAAAGAGCATTTAATCACATTCTTTACCATTTGCAATCATAAAAATATAGCTACGTATGTGGAAAAAAATGAAGATTTAGACTATTTTATGATGCAAATGGTAAAGAATTTGATTAAAGGCTCTTTTCCTATGTCAAAAGTTTAGTTTTCGAGGGTAATAGCTACGTATGTTTAAAAAAGAAAGATATTAGACTATTTATGATTGCACATGGTAAAGAATGTGATTAAAGGCTCTTTTCCTATTTCAAAAGTTTTAGTTTTCGAGGGTAAATAGCTACGTATGTTGAAAAAATGAACATATTAGACTATTTTATGATTGCAAATGGTAAAGAATGTGATTAAAGGCTCTTCTCCTATTTCAAAAGTTTTAGTTTCGAGGGTAAAAAGCTTTGTCTGTGAAAAAATGAAGATATTAGACTATTTTATGATTGCAAATGGTAAAGAATGTGATTAAAGGCTCTTTTCCTATTTCAAAAGTTTTAGTTTTCGAGGGTAATAGCTACGTATGTTGAGAAAATGAAGATATTAGGACTATTTATGATTGCAAATGGTAAAGAATGTGATTAAAGCTCTTTTCCTATGTCAAAAGTTTTAGTTTTCGAGGGTAATAGCTACGTATGTTGAAAAAATGAAGATATTAGACTATTTTTGATTGCAAATGGTAAAGAATTTGATTAAAGGCTCTTTTCCTATTTCAAAAATTTTAGTTTTCGAGGGTAATAGCTAAGTATGTTGAAACAATGAAGATATTAGACTATTTTATGATTGCAAATGGTAAAGAATATGATTAAAGGCTCTTATCCTATTTCAAAAGTTTTAGTTTTCGAGGGTAATAGCTACGTATGTTGAAAAAATGAAGATATTAGACTATTTTATGATTGCAAATGGTAAAGAATGTGATTAAAGGCTCTTTTCCTATTTCAAAAGTTTTAGTTTCCGAGGACAATAGCTACGTATGTTGAAAAAATGATGATATTAGACTATTTTATGATTGCAAATGGTAAAGAATGTGATTAAAGGCTCTTTTCCAATTTCAAAAGTTTTAGTTTTCGAGGGTAATAGCTACGTATGTTGAAAAAATGAAGATATTAGACTATTTTATGATTACACATGGTAAAGAATGTGATTAAAGGCTCTTTTCCTATGTCAAAAGTTTTAGTTTTCGAGGGTAATAGCAATGTCTGTGGAAAAAATAAAGATATTAGACAATTTTATGATTGCATATGGTAAAGAATGTGATTAAAGGCTCTTTTCCTATGTCAAAAGTTATAGTTTTCGAGGGTAATAGCTACGTATGTTGAAAAAATGAAGATATTAGACTATATTATGATTGCACATGGTAAAGAATGTGATTAAAGGCTCTTTTCTATTTCAAAAGTTTTAGTTTTCGAGGGTAATAGCTACGTATGTTGAAAAAATGAAGATATTAGACTATTTTATGATTGCACATGGTAAAGAATGTGATTAAAGGCTCTTTTCCTATGTCAAAAATTTTAGTTTTCGAGGGTAATAGCTACGTATGTTGAAAAATGAAGATATTAGACTAATTTATGATTACAAATGGTAAAGAATGTGATTAAAGGCTCTTTTCCTATTTCAAAAGTTTTAGTTTTCGGGGGTAAGAGCTTTGTCTGTGGAAAAAATGAAGATATTAGACTATTTTATGATTGCAAATGGTAAAGAATGTGATTAAAGGCTCTTTTCCTATTTCAAAAGTTTTAGTTTTCGAGGGTAATAGCTACGTAAGTTGAAAAAATGAAGATATTAGACTATTTTATAATTGCAAATGGTAAAGAATGTGATTAAAGGCTCTTTTCCTATGTCAAAAGTTTTAGTTTTCGAGGGTAATAGCTACGTATGTTGAAAAAATGAAGATATTAGAATTTTTTATGATTGAAAATGGTAAAGAATGTGATTAAAGACTCTTTTCCTATTTCAAAAGTTTTAGTTTCCGAGGGTAATAGCTCCGTATGTTGAAAAAATGAAGATATTAGACTATTTTATGATTGCAAATGGTAGAAAATGTGATTAAAGACTCTTTTCCTATGTCAAAAGTTTTAGTTTTCGAGGGTAATAGCTACGTTTGTTGAAAAAAATGAATATATTAGACTATTTTATGATTGCAAAATGGTAAAGAATGTTATTAAAAGCTCTTTTCCTATTTCAAAAGTTTTAGTTTTCGAGGGTAATAGCTACGTGTGTTGAAAAATGAAGATATTAGTACTAGTTTATGATTGCAAATGGTAAAGAATGTGATTAAAGGCTCTTTTCCTATTTCAAAAGTTTTAGTTTTCGAGGGTAATAGCTTGTCTTGTGGAAAAAATGAAGATATTAGACTATTTTATGATTGGCAAATGGTAAAGAATGTGATTAAAGGCTTTTTCCTATTTCAAAAGTATTAGTTTTTGAGGGTAATAGCTATGTCTTTGGAAAAAATGAAGATATTAGACTATTTTATGATTGCAAATGGTAAAGAATGTGATTTAAGGCTCTTTTTCCTATGTCAAAAGTTTTAGTTTTTCGAGGGTAATAGCTACGTATGTTGAAAAAATGAAGATATTAGACTATATTATGATTGCACATGGTAAAGAATGTGATTAAAGGCTCTTTTCCTATTTCAAAAGTTTTAGTTTTCGAGGGTAATAGCTACGTATGTTGAAAAAATGAAGATATTAGACTATTTTATGATTGCACATGGTAAAGAATGTGATTAAAGGCTCTTTTCCTATGTCAAAAGTTTTAGTTTTCGAGGGTATTAGCTACGTATGTTGAAAAAATGAAGATATTAGACTATTTTATGATTACAAATGGTAAAGAATGTGATTTAAATGGCTCTTTCCTATTTCAAAAGTTTTAGTTTTCGGGGGGTAAGAGCTTTGTCTGTGGAAAAAATGAAGATATTAGACTATTTTATGATTGCAAATGGTAAAGAATGTGATTAAAGGCTCTTTTCCTATTTCAAAAGTTTTAGTTTTCGAGGGTAATAGCTACGTAAGTTGAAAAAAATGAAGATATTAGACTATTTTATAATTGCAAATGGTAAAGAATGTGATTAAAGGCTCTATTCCCTATGTCAAAAGTTTTAGTTTTCGAGGGTAATAGCTACGTATGTTGAAAAAATGAAGATATTAGACTTTTTTATGATTGCAAATGGTAAAGAATGTGATTAAAGACTCTTTTCCCTATTTCAAAAGTTTTAGTTTCCGAGGGTAATAGCTCCGTATGTTGAAAAAATGAAGATATTAGACTATTTTATGATTGCAAATGGTAAAAAATGTGATTAAAGGCTC